>NC_064877.1:84005646-84040646 GCF_943734665.1 Anopheles aquasalis
AGTGTTTAATTTACATCGAAACCAATTATGATGCCTTCTTCTGTCAGCAACAGTTCGACAACGAGAACTCGATGCACTCCGACGAGAGGTTAACTGGCTGGAAAGCGTCGATAAGCGGTGATGTGTTGCAGCCACGGTCTTTTACACGGAATGGTGGGTGATGTTGGTGTCTTGTGTTATGGTAATGTGTGGTGCGTTCGCTACCACACGATAGCCATCGCGATACAAGATGAAAACGATCTTCAGCTGGCCGCCACACCGTCACCGCCATGATAGATCGATGCTCTTGTGTGACAAAGCCCCCGGTCTGTCTGTAGCAACCGAATCTCGAGTGATATAGTGAGCATATCGTTTTATGCGTTTCAAGCGACGAGAAGGCGATCATCTTCGTCGCAAAGAAATCACATAAAAAAGGGACAAAGAAAAGAGAGAGAGAGAAAAAGGAGGAGGACAATGGAAGGCGCTGTGAGATGCGCTGCAGCTGTCACTGGATCGTTCTGTCTTCAAGGAGCTAGCAGCTAGACAAACGAGCTCGCTTCTTCAGCGTGATTCTGATCCATCAGTACCGGACGCTGTCACCCAAGCGCGAGTACTCCCCATCCCCCATCGTAACAGCACCCAAAGGCTGGTGGCATTATTCCAATGCAACAGCTGAATGGTGCTGCAAGCTGCACCCGGACTGGAAGATTGATGGTGCTAATTCGATTAGAAGGTCAAGCGAGCAGGCTTCGTGCGTTCGTGCGTATGCATAATGCTTTCCATCCTTCTGTACATCCCACAGCATGCACCCCATGGCGCGATTGCATTCAACAAACAGAGCTCCGGTTCACCCCAAGCGCAGCGCACGCACACTCGGATATGATGACGTGATGATCGTGATAAACTTGCGATCGATCCGATCGGAAAGACACTCGCGGCCACCGACCAGCTGTTCGTGGGGCGCGCGAGCATAATAATCGAAGCGATTGTCCGAGAAAGCTGTGCCCGCCGTGCCGCGTGGAACCCTCTATAACGAGTGGAATATAGGGGACAACCCGGGGGGTTCGGGGTCCACCACCGTTGTCGCTCTCACCAATCACCAATATCCTGCCCGCTGGACAACCGTGCCGGAGAGTCAAGAAATACACCTGGCACCTGGACGGTTTGTTTTCCCCCCTACTCCTCATTTCCAGCACTCTTTCGTACCTAGGGGACAGTGCGGTCCGTGCAGGCGATCCGGTTTGGTGGATTCATCGTTTTTTTGAAGGTTAAAAACGATCTTCGCGGACCACTTTGTTTTTTTCTTCAGGGAGGGTTTGCTGTTGAATGAACCAAATGTTTTAACTCTTCCTCCTCGCATGTAGAGCATGCGTTTTGAGTCCAAGAAAAAAACATATTTCTTTTCCAAATTTTTTGGTTCACCTTAAAGTCGCCGAGCTTGTTTTTTCTTTGCTCCGGTCTCGTGCAGCGTCAAGATCGTCTAGCTTCGGTGAGCCACGCACTGCAGATGGCGTCAGATTTCGGGCGAGACGAAAACCAGCAGAGAAGCACTAACGACAACAACAACAACAACGCAACGCATTCAACAGATTGCTTCTGCTGATGGGCGATGCGCGATCCCCGGCCCTTTTGCAGGACGCTAGGAGTCACGAGGTGCAGTCGTGGTGGTGGTAATAGGACCCAACTGTCAGCCAGCAAGGTTCTGTTCAGGCTGAAACAGATTTTTTTTCCTGGCCGCTTCGCTCGATCATTCCTTCCCAAAAAAGGAAAATGAAAAAAGGTCCTGCCGTAGGCTGCTTCTTCATTTGCGCTCCTACTCTTGGCGTTTGCGTTGGCGCGCTTTCGACTCGGCTTCGACCCAACGCCACCATACCGATACCCGAAGGATCTGAACTAGGGAGTCAGATTTGACCTGCGAGTGTCCCTTTTCTTTCGTTCCCTGATTCTGTTTTTCGGTTCGGTGCAACAGCTGCCCCTGGGGTCTCTGATTGCATTCCCATGCGCGCACGCTAGGCCCAAACAGGGACTGCACAACGCAAACAGACCGAGAGCTGGATGAAAGGACGGCTCAGGAAGGATCTTCAGTCCTCAGAAGCAACAGCATCCTTCTGGGGTACATTTTTTCTCATTTTCCAAAATGGCGGCGTCGCGTGGCGTGCCATCGAAGCAACCGGTGGCAGAAGCAACTGGTGGTGGTGGTGAAGGTGACCCCAAGGAATAACCATTATGGAGTGTTGGATGGCTGAGAAAACGCGCGCACACCAAACGATGCTGCACCGTTGTCGAAGGCGACAATGATGCAGAGGAGGATGACAACCACTAACTAGCGTCTGCAGCTCGTCTAAGATTTATCAAGCTCACCAGCGGAAGGATCGGAAACACACGAGCAAATTACCAGCGGCATCCCAGCGGGGTGCATGTTTATAAACCTTTCCAGAGTGACAGAGAAGATGACGATGGCCGTGCACAGCCACAGCAATGAGCCAATAAATAAGGATTTTGTTTTGGTTCTGTAACGGGCCCTCTGTCGTCATTAGTGTCGCGCGAGCGCGCGGGAGGCAGTGTCGTGCCATCGAAGGTGCCACGATTACGAAGTGGTTCCGCTGCATCCGTTACAAAACGTTCGCTGACGCTGCTGACAGTTTAATGAAGATGGATCGATGGTTTTGTAGGGTAATAGTGATGATTCTTCGAATTTATGGGAACTGCGTTAACGGAAGGTGATCTTGGGAAGATGTTTTGCATCATAATTCGTTGCCAGTGTGGCCTGCGATGCCTCTGAGCACACGGATCGCACAGGAGATCAGCAGTTCTGAAGTTAATCGTCGTTTTTATGTCTCCCCCCGGTAGCATGTCCCACGCTCTTAAGCATCGATTTAACCACTTTCAGAAAATCGTTTCACTTTTAACGAACCATTAAAATGCCCAACCGAGCGTCACAATTGAATTCCCCTTGCGCGCCATGGTGCGGTCAGAACAGAAGGCTCACACTTCACAGCGATCAGCGCACCACCGATTCCCGGCTGTAACGGTCGGTTGCCGGTTGTGGTCAGCGGAAAGGAAAGTGGTGGCCGGAGGCCGAGGGAATCACTCAACATCATCATCGTTGCAACACGAAACACGGGAACGCCAGCCGGCTGCACATGCCTTTTGCTGGCTGACCAGGTTGCTACATAAACCAGGGTTTGAGTTTGGTTTTTTCGGGGCCAAAAACCTCATTCCAGCCGCTGCTTTTTTTGCGAAACGGTTCACCAAAAGGAAGAGAAAGAATGTAGCACCTGCCGGGGCAGCAGCGAGCTGAGGTGATTACGCGCGCCTCGGGACCATAAATTATGGCGGACAGTGGCCGCGGTTTGCCGATTGGGCCAAAAGATTGATCCGCAAAACAGAACAGGTTCCGCTGCCGATGGTGGCCAATTTGCTTATCATGTAGGGAGTGTGTCAGTGTGCGCGAGTGTGTGCTGGATGGCACACGCCTTTATCGACGGTGTACTTACCCGTAGAGGAGTGCAGCACCGGCGATCGAGCCTCCGCTTTGCGCCACGATGTACAGCAGGGCACGGAGCGGTGATATCTGGCGCTCTACCACCATCCCGATCGACACCGCCGGATTAACGTGAGCTCCTGGATAGATTCAGAGACAGAAGGGAGAGAGAGAGAGGGAGAGAAAGGAATGATTAATACACAAGGCAGGGCAGGGCAGAGAATTACGTAAAAATCCTTAACCTTCGATTTCGCGTCCGCCAAGATCGGGCGCATTCGCAACGCAGACGCGCAACATATGGCGGTCGCCGCAGCATCTTGGCGTCCAATCTGCTCGGCCAAAAAGGATAATAACAGCGTAAGCGAGAGCACAGACCAGGACAAGGAACGCGAAGATGAAATTGAAGATTTATCAGCAAAGCGAACAGGCAAGAAGCCTCTCGCTCGCTCGCTCACTCGGTCTCGTGGTGCCTCCCGGGGGTTTATGCTGTGCCAAAAATTGTTCCCCCGAGAGGGACACGTGTGGTGGTAGCTCCTACGAGAAGGAGGCCACAAAATGGAAACATTCGAGCTCGAGCTCTTTCGTCCTGTTATTTTTTGTGTGTCGGGACCGTAAGCCGCAGCTGCGCTTAAGACCCGGCATCTTGCCCTTTCTTTTGCCCTTCGTTTACGTTCTCGTTCTCGGGTGGGTTGGCACGTTTTTTTCTTGCGTTGGGCACGAACGAACGATACGCATGCAGGTTGTGGGCAGAAGATGGTTTCCAAGAAGCCAGCCAGCAGCGGTATCACACCAGGCGCTCTTCTGGGCGGGCGTCGCCAAACCATAAGCATCGTGTGCGGGATCTACCTTCCGTTGAACCGAGGTGGAAATAGAACGTCGCCACGGCTACGGCGGTGCTGCTGATTTAGCGGAATGTAGGCCACGCAGCATCGCCAGCACCTTCGTTGGCACTGTTATTGTTGTTGATGGTCGTTAATGCTGACGAGCTCATCTGCAATTCCGCCAACCGCGAACCAAGATGTGTGATGGGCCGGAGGTTGTTCTGCCTCGTTGTTGGTGGTGGGCCACACGCCAACTTCGGGCGCAAAAGTCATCCAGGGGTCTTATCAGAAAATTACAACTCGAACGCGAGAAAACGAAAGAGAAAAACGGTGGAACCACGTCGAAAGTAAAGAAAATGGCTTTCGCATGCCTCTTAAAGAGTACACGAGCCCGGGGACGACGATGCTTGATGGTTGGTTTTTGGGGGGTGAACGCGAAATTACAGCGGCCCCAAGGTACAAGGCCTCACCGAACGGTGGCTCATCTTAATGGTAATTATGATGCCCACGGATGCATGTCCTCGCGGCACTGCCTGTGTGTCGCTGATGGTGGTGGACACACGACCGATGACAACGACCGGTGAGTGGGCACCCTGGACATTTAATCGATCGATCACTGTTTTTGGTTCGCCGCATTTCATCGCGCTTTTTTTTGTGTGTCCTTCGTTCGCCCAAAACTTTCTCCAGAAAATTTCTTTTTAAACAGTCATCCCCCCCTCGTTTAACTCGCTACCAACCCTCCGTTGTCGAGGGTGAATATTTGAGTAATTACTTAAACACTTAATAACGAGCAACAGGACACGGGAAATGACGGGACACGAGGCCAGAGAAAGCGGTGAGTGGGCACTTACCGGAGATGTGCAGGAAGCACTGGGTCAAGGCAATCATGGAGAAACCGGAAGACAGGGCGGTGGCCAGCAGGACCGAGGAGACGCTCGCACCGACACCGGCACCGGCCGCCGCGCCACAAACGATGAACACGTAGAAGAATGATGCCAAGCATTCGCATGTGATCGATCTGATGAAAAATAAAAGAACATTAAAGAGAGAACATTAAAGAAGATCCGAATGCAGTTAAATCGGTTTACGAACGGTTTATTTTGCATCAAATGTTGCCCCAATCAAAAGCGCTCGAATGGTGGTGGTGCAATACTAATAAAACTTTATGTTCTTTAATCCCGAACTTAATCTTCAATTCCGGAACGCCGCTTCATGCCACTCGGTCCAAGGAACGACGAGGGCAACAGCCATGAAATTTGTAGTCAATGAAGCGGCCGCGTGCAGCGTCATACATATTTGAACATATCGAGTTCTCAATCGTGAGAATGTGCGGCACAGATGTAGCCAACGGAACCGAACGTGAGCGAAAGGAAAGGGTTCGCGCGAGCCGAGGGTCTTTATTGGCTTAAGTGTGGCCTGGAATGTGCGCGCCCTCTCACCGCTTAACCAACCAGCTGGTGTGCGTTTCACTCTCGATAGACGAACACACACGCCGCTCGTTGACTTATCATAATTTTATGCGCAACATCAGTGAGATAACACACGGAAGGTGAGCGGATGATGCGCTTGAACGTTCGTTGGCTCATAATTCGATGTTCGCTAATAAGAACCTACCTCCAGAACTCCAGGCTGCGCAACTCGGTGTGCATGTTGATGCGTCCTTGCAGTGACCGGGACAGCTTGTGGCCCGGCTCCTTGCGGAGCGTTTCCAGCCGCTCGAACAGCTGGACGATATGGAAATCGATGTTGGTATCCGGTACGTGTAGGCTCTCGTCCGCCATCGTGCTGCCCGTTAGTCAATCAATTAGTTGCCTCGAGACACAAGATAAAAACCACACACAGCCACAAACGCACACACTAATAACGGCGATGGCACGGGTCAATTGGATACGGTTTGCTGGCACACTGCGGTCACGCTTGGAATGTTAGTTAGCTGACAAACAGACTCAACACCACTCGACCATCACTGTCCGCATGGTCCGGACGGCCACTTGTTGCACGAACCCTAACCAACTAACAGAACACACGCGACTCGTTCGTCGATTGATGCTGCTACTGCTGGTGATGGAGAACCACGGTTCGATTTGGCGCCATCCACCAGATAATCACTGCCAGAGCGCGAAGGACACTTCCTCAACTCAGCTCAAGAAGCCTGAACGGCGGCAGCTGCAGGTCCTTCGGGCGCACAACAAGAAATGAAAAAGCGCCGAGAATGGAAGGCCACGCTTGGTCCCGTGTTTCGAATGAGCACCGCTCGGGTTCGGTACGAACGCACGAACCCGGAGCCGATCCGTTTGGATTCGTTTCTGGTTCCCTTCCCTCCGTTGCTCTTCCTCTCTCGGGTCGTTTATGTTGATACCCCTGCTTCTGCGTGGTCGTTGGCTTTGGACGATGCCATCACCCTTCATTCCCTCGGTTTTCTTGTCACCCAAAATTCGTTCGTTTTATGAACTGCATCGTGGTTAATGTGCGTGCAGGAGGAGCAGGAAGGGTCGAGGAGTGTACGCGTGGAAAAGGGTAGCCAGGGGCGTGGATGATTGGGCGAGTTCATGAGCATAGGTCATGGGATGGTTTCGTGTTTTTTTTCTCTCGATTTTTTCTCCATTTGTTCTCGATTTTTTCGTGTGTCGTGGGATGTGGGTAGTAGCAGGCAGGCAGCATATACAGATACCCAAGCGTCCGCTATCTAAACTCAAACAATTACGAAATGGATGCGTTCTAGATAAGCAAACTGTGGCGAAACAGTCACGGATCGGGCGGACCGAGGGCTAGCATTGCTGAAGGATTTGTATTGATAAGATTATTGATAACACAACACAGTTTGGGTTGTAGTTTTGTGACAACTTACTTCAAGTCGATAGAATGAGGGTGATAGAGAGTATTACTCTTTGTAGCATAAAAGGTAAAACAGAATCAGCGAAATCCAACAAAAAATTGCAGGGAAACGTTTAGGAACAAAACCAAACAGAAAAAAAAGGTTTTATGGAACATCCTGCCATTCAATTTGCCGTTATTGATATTTCAATTCCATCCGTCTGCCGCGAAATGAACAAAATTCCGTCCGTCCGTCCATCCATCCAATCAACCTCCGTCTTTATGAGCGCGAAGGACGACGACGGTCGTAAGTTTGCCGCGAAAAAAAACAGTCAAATCATCTCCTGGACAACGACGTCGATTGGACAATTTGCTTATTTTCCCTTTTTAACCCCCGGCACTGTTGATACCGCCAACGATTCCCTGGGGTGGCCTCCCCGGCAGTGTCGGCATCACGCCGCCAAACCTCAAAAGTGAAACCAATTACGGAGCTAATATTCAAATGTACACGCAGCGCACACGGCAGGTATGCATAATTACATGCAATTTATTAAGGAAGCTCCGGTCGCTTAGTTACCTCGGACCATAGGGCATATTTGCATAAAAGATCGCTCGAAGGATCGCTCGTCCGATCGCTCGATGACTTTCTCCTCTTCTTTTTTTCCAGAGGACCAACCGAGAGGAGTTGCTGGGATTCTTTCCCGTTTTTTTGGCGATCGAAGACGATTCCGAAACAAATCAAAAGCGCCTCGTAGCGCCCCATCCGCTGGGATCAATCGCAATCCGGTGGAGATGGTTTATGATTATTTGAGCGGAAAATAATTGACATACCATACCCCCGTCCTCCTTCTCTGGCCAGGCCTCTCCGTGTGTGTCGTTAAAGAGCGATAAAAACGACGAAAATTTGGCGATCAAACGAAGAGTTCGTTGCTCCTGTCGTTTGCCGGAGGCGCAGGCAGGCAGGATCGCACGAGTCTCCTTGATGTTGTTGTTGCTGCTGTTGAGTGTTGAGGCCGCCCAGAAGGATCGTCGATTAAGGGCTTCGCATCTTCGCACAAGAAGAAGCCGCCACCGATGCCGTCAAGAGAGGCAGGCAGGTGTGCAATCAGATTCAAATTTCAGTCTCCGGGCTCACTCGGGGTGTTCCTCGGGCCGCAGCTCTCCGGGGAACTGGTTTTTCGTCACTTTTATCGCGCGCGTTTCATGCTGGTGGCAGTCGTGGCTGCGTGATGCGATGCTGGCGGCAGCTAAGCGGCAATGGCTGCAGGATCTGAATACAACAGCAGATCACTAGCAATGGGGCTAACGGGTTCCACCTCTCTTCCTTTTTCTCTCGCTTTTCATTGGTCTCTCAATCCTCTGCACTGCTTCGGTGAGGTCCTAAAGTGCAACCAAAAACCCGGCAGAGCGGTGAGCCTGCTGCATCCGAAATACGCCCTTCGCATGACGCTCTACCGACCTGAGGGCGCTGGAATCCGAGCTCGGTGTAATAGGGGTAGTGCCGGAGCAGTAGCACCAGCAGCAGCAGCAGCAGCAGGTCTTAGCGGTAAGGTGGTGCCGAGGTCAGAAGATTAAATTAGGGGTTTTCCTGCCGAAATTCCCCCTGAACCGAAATGGGCGAACGGTGCACGCTGCACACGACGCAGCACATGATTGCTGTACGTTTCGGTTCTCCAGGTTTGTCATTACCACTGGCTGGTAAACATTGAAGTCTGCTTTTCGATGCTTTCGACGGGTAATTACGCTGCTGTGCTGTCTGTAGTCGTGAGCTTGTTGGCTGCTTTTGCAGAGAGAACAACATAAGAACATTGCGAATGAGATACTTTTCGGTTTTGCCGAAGAATGTTAATGGAAAAGAGGGATTCAATTTTATTTTAATCCTTTCAATTCAATTTCAAATTATTAATATTAAACCCATTGAAAAAGCATCTACCAGTTGCCACCCCCGAGTGATGATTAATGAAAGGTGTAACGGATGATTGCTCTAAAGCATTTTCGAATTAATGCAAGAGTAGCATTTAAGACATGCCAGTGCATCTGACATGTGTTACCGTCGAGGACTAAAGCTCATTTAATGATGTTTCAATGAAAAAGGCTTTGAAAGGGTCCAGTTACCGGTATCAACAGACGGTGCCCGGTGCTCACGGTTGACGTCTCCAACGCCTCATTTCTGATCATTATAAGTGGAGTTGAAAAGCAAAAAGGCGGAACTTAAAAAATGAAGAAAAATGTTTCTCCAGTTTGCGCGTGCGTCCTGGACGGGTTTGGGACATTCCCGTTCCTTACACCACTCGGGGACACGCTTTTGAACCCTTTCTATCGTTCTGTTTCGTATTATTTCGATGCTCAGCGGAGGCTTTAATTGCTCAATTTTTTCCCGTGATCCCACACCGCCGTCCGCGCCGCGTTTCACATTTGATCATGCAGGGCCAAGGAAAGGCCGTCAAATTTGGAGTTTTTTTCTTCTTCGATTTTTGTTCACCCCCGCTCCATAAGGGCACGTGGACAGCGGGCTTGGAATTGCCTCGTGGCTGGACTGTGGATGGAAACAGCTGTCCGTCTAAGTGGACAACCACCCGGAGCTGCGCGTGGTTCCGCGTGGCACACGTCGCGATGGAAATTTGATCGCAGGTAGACCGGAATCAAGCGCTCGATCGTTTTTGAGGATACAGGAACTGACTGGCATGATCAGGCTGTAAGATCAGCTTTTGGTAGAAACCGAGGAACCGACCAAGCCAGCACGAGTCTGTTGACAGATTGTTGATGATGGCCATCGTTAGGGTTATGCTTTTCAAAGGCTTCACTACAACAAGCTCGTTCTCGTCAGCATAAAAGTATTAAAAAAAAAAACTCCGAAGTGAAATTGCTTTCTTTTTTATCGTAACAAGACAACCATTATTGCATTAAAGTACAACAGATGATAGAAACACTGAAACAAGTTCCAACGCCGGCAATGTCAACATTGCATTGTCGTTTTGATCTCGATTAAATTGCTATATCGCTTTAATAGGATATGGCTCACTGGGCAATTGATGCGATTGTCTAAATTTTAATGACCAAAGATGATTGAATTGAGGGTTCCGGAGGCGAATCCAAGCAATAAACTTTAACAACTTAATTTCGTGCGAGCAAACTCACCAATAGATATGAATCTAATTGTTTAATTGTTGTTCTGGCGATTGTAGAACGAAAAATTTACTCAACTAGTTTGGTTCTTTAAGAATTGGATGATTATTGCTAGTATTAGTTTACAAAGATTGTAGATAAAGATAATTACTGAACTATTAATATCTTCTAAGGTAGTGGAGAGAAGAGCAAACATGAATGGTTAAGAATAAACGTAGTGTGCATTGACATGGATCTTTTGTGCTATCAATTACTAGACTTCCTGTGCGCCATTTATGAATTCAAGTTGTCTGGAACATGGAGCGAACGTCAAAAAGGGGGTTGTGGCTTCGTTGGCCTAGTTTCGATTCAAAAGAGAGAAAAGTTGATCTTTCACTAAGAAAGTCCTATCAAACTCGTGCTATAGTGAACCACCGATTGCATCTATTATTACCAACGTTCGTTGAATGCATCCGGCTCCCGAAAGCAAACCAAAACCATAACCGAGCAGCAGTAGTCTAATTGTCTTCGAACGAGCACCCACAACCCGCATCCAACGCTCGGTTTGCTGTATGAAGTGACACAGCATGTCCGCATGGACCATCACCGAGGGGACGAGCAATATTTTCATAACTCAGGATTACTGCCAAAGCTGCACACCTGCTGAATGTGTTACTGAGCGGGTCGTCTTTGGAGAGGGTTTTGCTTTGCACCGTCGCTCTGGGCCGTGTCTCAACTTCTCGTGAGCCTGTTCCCTCGATGATGGTACAGGAGCATCGTTACCACAAACAGGCCCGGACTGGCTCGGTACCGGGAAGGAATGAAATTTGTGTTTGCCTGTTGGATTTGTCATGTGAAACGTATTAGCACCTTGGGAGTTCACTAGAGTCTATGAAGTTGCTGGGTCCGGAGAGCTAGCTTGTAATGAAAGATTGGAAATTGTTGGCACGTTTTAAAGCGCAAACGGTAGAGTGTGGTAGCTGTTGGGACTGTTTGTGATCCGGGGGAATACATCATTTGATTCTCTTTAAAGCTAGCACTGTCAAAGTTGAATCATGACTTAAAGCACTAAAGCGTCTAGAAATACGTTCAATGATGTGTCGTTATCAAAGCATTTAAGGTAATGATCGGTGCCAGTTCAACTATTTTTTTCGATGAGTTGCAGCATTACTGGATAAAATTGATTGTCATTTACATCGATCGATCAATGGTCACCCTTGGTCAAGTAGAAATTCGGTCATTGCTCGGAACCTGAATTCCTGAATAACTTTCCGCGAAAATTATCCTGAATATTATTTATTCATTTAGCTAGAGCTTGCTCCGTAAACTCGTCGGCAGCTATATCACAGGCCTTCGTTGCAGCGAAAAGACCTCCGGAACCATTTCTTCAGTTTAATCAACTCCTATGGGAACTGGTTCGATGCTTGTAAAACGAGTTATCGGTGCACCGCTGATGAGCTGACATTGAAGCGAACCATACAACATTACAATCACTCCTGTAAAAACCGGGAAAATTCCCAAAAAAAGTAGACGGAACATGGTTAATGATTGAAGCGAGCGAGGAAAAAGGGCTGTAATTAATGTGATGGCCCCATTTTGTGGAATTTCGGCTCGTGGTATGAGCGATTTGGGTTGTAAATTTAAGACATCCATCCCGCGCACTACTCCCATGCAGCGAGTGTGCTTTTGACTAAACGAAACGTTTATGATCGCGACCGCGAAAGAGGCTATCAGGAAGCGCGAGATCGTACCTGACCTCATTGCACCAGCGCGAATCAACGCGAGTATTCTTGACCAGCGATGATCTCGATGCCGATGCATGAACCCGTTTTGCAACATTGTTGCGGCGAGAAGTGAAATTGGGAGATAATTAAAAGACAAAATTACACGTCGCTGTCGGTGGAACGCGGTACTCTGTTCAGGGATTGATAAGGATTCGTGGCACGCAGCAGCAAGCAGGGGAGGAAAGCGATAAGTTGACCCCATCGATCATGCGCCGGTGTTAATTGAAAGGAAAGCAAAGCACACGTGCACCGGCCCTGTTTGCCTGGAAAGACCCCACCACATAATGATGGCGTTGGTTTTTCAGATTCAGGAATTATGCTCACGAAGCGAAGTGGGCGGCGAAGTGAGCAGCAGACACGAACACAGTTTTGGAGTGCAAAAAGGTTGTGAAAGGCCAGGTTGCGGTCGGCACGGCAGTCATCGATGCGCCATAAATGTAATGACAGATGGCCTGTGTGTGCGAACGATCGTTTTTGACTGAAGGAATCTCGTTCTGTGGCGGAATGCTTCCGAAAGGATCCTCAACCGATCCGCGCCGCGTGGCCAGGCATCAGACGGACGCCGGCTGTTCGTCGGGCGTGGGTCGTGTGGCCAGGACAAATGCCAATAATCCTCAACAAGTTGTGTCGAATGAGTAGCGGCTGGCGTGGGTTTTTGTGATTTTTTTTTGTATCCTTCGTTCCTGCACTTTTTTTTCTGTTGGGAGCGAGCATGGATCATTTTTCTTCTTGAAACCAGCGGTGGAACGGCAAACAAAGGATGAGGAAGTAGAGAATGTGGTTTCAGGAAGGCTTATGCGAAATGATTTGAATAAAAAGCAAAATGTACTTGCTAACTTAAGCTGTAAAACGAGAAAGAGAGTATTAACAGGGATAGATTTTGAATAAAAACGAATAAATGTGTTTGGATATTTATGTTTTATCATTAAAATGTATGTAAACTTCCCATTCTCATCAATTCTTTTGGTTGAACTTACTTCCAGTTCAATGCATCGATCATTCGACCCAAATTCTTAGCACAGACTACTCGATGTACCGTTGATGGGCATCGCGCACAGATGTTGCTGCAGCAGATCATTGAAAATTGATAAAAAAAGATTTGTAAAAACAGATTTCCTACTAGGCCACGCTTCGGGCTCAATGCCTACTTTAAGCCTGTTGCTCCCGCTACCTTCACCGTACGCGCCATGGTTCATGCGCAGCGCCAGAAACGCCGTGCGCGGTAAGAGAGCCCGAAAACATTCGAAGTAATTTTCGTCATGGGCAGGTGGTTCCTGGACTGGTTTCCTCTTTACGTTCGTTTTGGGCTTTTTTCGGTTTCTCGCTTCTCCTTCCTTTTCGCTCCGATCGTACCGGCGCGGATCTTCCCTTCCGCGACAACCCAACAACACATTCCTGCACACCATCCATCGCTCCATCCATTCGTCCGTCCTTTGCAACCCGGTGTGTCACCTGCTGCTGCTGCGGAACGGCAGCATAACGTGGATCGGGATTTTCGGTGGGGTGCGTCGGAAAGATTTCTGAATTCGAATCGTATTCTCGATTGTGCGCGAGAGAGAGGTGCGCTGGAAGGTGCTGATGCTATCCCAACAGCCGATGCTACCTAGAAGAATGCATCGAAGCGATTCGGTGCTGTTTCGGAATGCGGAAGCTTCAGATTCACGGACTCCCGCTGAGGGATCATATGCATTCAATCGGGAGAGGATACGGATGCATCTGCTGCTGTAGGTGCCCAAAAATGCGCTGATCATGCTGCTCGTGCAGGTAGCAGTAACATGAGATCAGTCGCCTGTGCGCCTAGTGTTTGCGCTTCCGATCGCTCATTCGCGCATGAAATGATGCTTTCTTTATTCCATACTTGTTATGTTGGATCACAGTTTAACGTGAAATCGAATGGTGTTTGAAATAGATTCCTTTTCTCGCTGAGCTCGCTGTAAGACACCTTTCATTCCTGAAATCCCGAGTAAAAAGGTTCCAATAGTGATAAGATCGCTCCATGCTGTCACCATCATAATGTGTTTTGGGCTTTAAAACGGTATTGTTTTTAAGAAGAATCTATTGTTTTCACGCCACACGCACGAACGGAGCGGAGCAGCTGGCTCCGAGCGATGGAGAAGTGCAACAGGAGAGAGCTAATTCAAATTACATTCCCTTTTTTGGCCAGTTCCTCAGCAAGCAAAATGAGTACAGAGGAGAGTTTGAAAAGATGCTTCTTGGCCCAGAGAAGCGAACGACTCAAGACAGAAGGAAGCATGACAATATAGGGCAAGATTGTTTGCAGGTTCCTTTCCTTTCTGTTGCAACGCTCTTTGTGCCGACGCCGTCAGGTCAGGACCGAAAAGAATGTAAAGTGAAATATGTTCTCGACTGCACGAAGTGATCGAGGACCGTCACCGTCGAGGATGGTTCCATTTTTTCGGGAACTCAGGTCAATTTCTCTCTTTTTTCGTCTTCCTCTTGTCTTTCATTCGAAGGACGCGTTGCGATGCTGGACAAAAAGGATCAGCGGTCTGGGCATCGCAGGCTGCTCGCATCTCTACGGTCACGGTGCTCCAGGATCGTCTTACTCGGCCCAATCCGTACACGGCTGTTTCATGGCCATTAAGGCTCCCGAGGTGCTTCCTTTTTTTTTTTTTTTTGGTTGCTACCATCTGCGCCCGATGCCTTCGTCTTAGATAGAAGTGAATCCTCTCGCTAGAAACGTGCAAACAAGCCCCGAAGCGAGACGAAGCTGCCGCGAGCAACAGTTAAACCCGGCCACGGGGCCACGGGATAGCTCGATCGGCTCGAAGAAGGTGGCCTCTGATTTCTTGTGGCTTCACTTGAGCCTGCTGCCGCGTTGGAATCCCTTTTTTTATGGCGGCATGCGTATGGAAAGGACGAACCGATGATGCGTCGTTTTGAGGCCGCACTCCCGATCGGCTGGCTCCCGCTCGATCGTTTTGTGCTTAGCACGCAAAGCAAAGAAAAAGGAGTAGATGCGGTGCCGAAACCCGGGCTGGCGAGAGCATAAAGCATCTGTAGCGGAATCCGTTCCGTAGCATGGTTTGTGTTATTAATTTGATTGGATATTGTTTAACGTCCGACAGTGGACCGTCATCGGGACTCAGTTGGCACGCAGTTCGGGGCCCGGGCCGTAGGTACGCACGCCATTGGACACCAGGTGTTGCTCGGGCGAGCGCGTGTGCTTGGCATTCACAGATTTCCACAGATGATTGAAAGCAGCAGCTTTCGGAGTGGTAAAAAAGCCGGCACATGATCCTCCCGGTGAGCACCGGTTCCGGCTTTCTATTCTCTAGCGGGCTAGCTTTCAGCTGCCTGATGCTGGCTGATGGTGAAGGCATAGAAGAACATGCTCCATGTTGTTTTTGCTCGCTCGCTCGCTCGCTCGTTGCCCAGTTCTTTGCGAATGGTACTAGTCCACGAGGGCACGAGGATACTGTCGTTAAAAAGATTAAGTCCAACACCAACCAACGACCGAACGGTGAAGGCGTGAGAACGAGCACCGTTTCCGAAGTCGCCCGATAAGCTGGGCTTGGAGTTTGTTTGGTTAAGATAATGCTCCCAGTTCTCAAATAAAACGGGGAGAGATAAATGTTAATTAGAAAATATTTGCCCGTTCATCTGGGCGTACCATGCTGGCCAGCTCGAAGGGATCGATAAGGAAGCAGTGGTGGCTAGGGAACGACCATGGTCAATGAAGGCTCTAGCACTGCTCGAGATACATATCCTTATGCGGCAGTCAATCTTTGTGTTGTGGCTTTGTATCAAGGTCGTTCCAGAGATGTCTTTCGCAACCCGAAACTCAACTATCTTAATTCTGAAGGCACAAGACGGCTGCAAAGATTGTCTTTTTGTAGGGGGAACTGTAGTAGTGAATCAATTTCACTGAGTATTTCCTCTTGATGCTCTTGGAATGGGCACATTCTCACTTTTACGAAGGGACAGATTGATTTAATTAATATTTTAGGTAGTTGAAACACTTCGATAATTAATTAAGTTCATAATTTTATTTCTTTTTACCCAAAACAGTGTGCAATGTTTTATACAACTTGAAAGCCCAGCATAACCAGAACTCTCCTATAAAATCTATGCTGTGGCTATAGATGGCGCTGTAAAAGGTGCTGTGTCCTATAAAAATTGCACAACATAAATTCTCTTGTTTTTAAGATTACTCGGTGAGCTGTAAACTAGATAATGTGAGATTACTTGTAAATTTGCTCCGGGAATCGGTCGAATTGTGTTTTTCTAATCAACCTATGCTACTATAGATTTTTATATAGTGGTAAGGAAACAATAACCGATACGAAATAAAAGGAATAGGTGGTTTTGGATGGGACTTTCATGAAGATTTAAAATCCTCCACCCCGCCAGAGAGCAGAACGCGTTTAAAAGAAGATTCTAATATCTAAAAAATGTTCCACACGACCATTGCACTGCGCAGTAATGATGAGTAATTCAAGCCTCACGAGTGATGCATCGCTTCTGCATTACTCGTTCGAACAGTGCAGATGGGAAGGCAAACGTGCAAAGTGTATTCTTTGAATTCGAAATTCAATCATCGCGTATCTCTAGCGAACGTTTCCCTGGAAGCAGATTTTTAACTCGCGTAATAAAATCATCATTACGCGTTGGCAGGCAGTTCATGGCCAGTGACTGCCGTCATTCCTCAAATCTACGCTCCCGAACAAGTAGGTCACAGGGCACAGTGACATTAAATGGTGGATCAGCGAGCCTGAATTGAAGTGAATCAAACCGGGAAACCGAAAACTGGTGGCGACGGCACTGGTGGGTCATTATTTGAATATTGAAGTCGCGGGATGCGGTATGGGCCGCACCCGGACCGGAGATAACCGTTCGACGAAGCAATGAAAGGCAGACAAAACAGCATTTTGGAAACATTATGCTCTTTGTCGAGCAGTCGGGCTCTGATTGGAAGTGGAACAGCACCAGAACAGCAATCGGCGCAGCGGTGGATCGCAAATATTTGCGTAACAGGAGGTCGGCGAGACGAGAACCCCTCCCTCTTCTGACCCTGTGCAGAGGCTTAGCATATTTCTCATGAAATGGTTCGTTTGACTTCATGAAATTCATATTACATACACGGGCACGCGGGCTTGATTTCGGCGTGGAATTCCTCCCTACCTTTTTCCTTGTCTCATCGCGCCTTTCGCACCAATCGGCACCGATACCGGAGGAGTCGTCCTTGGAAGGTGGAGCTCCCCCGCTGGTCGGTGTCCTTCGTTCAAAGATGCTACGCAATGCCGAGGGCATTTGTCGGTGGCCGATTGCCGATTTCCGTCTTTCTGTGCGCTGGTCACCACCAGCAGCAGCAACAGCAGTGCGTGCGAATGGTTCTTCTCTCGAGACCGAGGGTTAATGTTTATGCTGATTATGGCATCGTTTAGCAGATGATAGACGTAATGCTAATGCCGTGCGCTGCTCCTAATGGTGATGCTTGCGCGAATGCCACGCGAATGCTCTGCAGTTCTGGTCACTTCTTCGACACAGCTCGTTTGGTCGAATTTTCCCGTTCGCACTCTCGCGCGCTGTTGGCTCGACGATTCACTGTCCGGCGGGCCCGGATGGCGGTGGATCTAATAGAATCAAACGATATGACCTTGGGGCACGTAAATTTGATAGCGACCCTCACGGTGATCTCGGTGGTTTAATTTTATGCCTTACGCACCCCGATGCGATGTGATGTGAGAGAAAGAGAGATGAGTTACAGCGATGAAATAAATTTCTTTAATACAAAATAATTTAATGCAAAACGCCATAATGGCTCAGATGGGATGAAACATTATCCTCCGGGAATTGTTCTTATTTACACAATTAGTCTGCGTGACCGCCGGAAAGTTTGTCATTACGACGCGGTGCGAGGCAAAGCGAAGGTTCCATCATCGTGGTCCGTCGTGGTTAGTAACTTGTGGCGGTTGCTGAGCATAGAAGCGTGGTTGATAGTTTGATTGATGGGTTTCATCTTCTGCGTGGCGCTTTTAATGGAAGATGGATGCTGCGTGGATTTATTTCCGTCCGCTCGACAGCGAGTAAGCCATCAGCCTAATTTACAAACTTGACATTCGTGGTAAGGGCTACTTAACATATTTGGTTTCATTACCGGCGAAGCAAAAGTGGTTGCCTCAAAATGTCAATATCATGAAACCAGCTTTAGAACAAACGCTATCCTGAAAAATTAAGACACGAGACACTCGAAGCTCAAACACGACGCGCACTGTAGCTGGCTGCAATGTAAAACTCAAATAAAAGTCGTAAAGTTCAAAGTATTTGCTCGGAGGAAGCGGATAAAAGCAGAAAGTACGAACACAGCGAGCTCACCCGTGGTGAACTACAATTTAATCCGGTTCGGAGAACCCGTGTCTCGCTTGTGCCGGAACATCCTCTCGAATCTCGCTCACCAGGGGAAATGGTCCCGTGTTTATTGTACAATTTTCTATTCCGGTTGGTCCACCATCATCCCCTCCCTCCCACCAACCAACCAACAAACAGTAGGATGCCAATATTTGGTCACGCTGTCAAGCTGTGAACAAGCGACGGCACACCAGGCCACCGTTGTCGAGTAATAAACGCAGTGCAAAAGCATAAAGCCACTCTCCTAAAGCAACTCGAACCGCAGGCGTCGTTCGGAAGCAGAAACGACCGTGAACGGAAACAAAATGCACCACAACCACCGCCGAAGGTGTCAGCCGCGCTAAGATCAAGGCGAGCTTCACTATCACACCACGATGCTTCTGTTGCTGCTGCTGGGCCACTCGAAAGGATATTAAATATTTACCCGCATCGGGAAAGCGAAAGTTCACGATCACCCGGGCTGGGCTGTTGGCGGGCACACGAAGGGCAAGTGAGAAATTGAACTTTAATGCTCGCCACTACGCCAAACGGTAAAAGTCCTTTTGTTTGGCAAGGAATGGAACGCGGGCGAGAGAGTGCTGCGGGATTGGAATGCAAAAAAGTCATTTTCCCGGGGGGGGGGGGGGGGGGGGGGGGCGCGAACGTGGCGAAACACATTCCTGAAGATGAGATCGAAATGAAAAACCTCGCTGCCAACACAATGCTGCTGCTGCTGTTGCTCTCTGCTTGCTTGCCATCCTTTTTTTTGGGAAGCGAACCCGAAACGTGAGCCCCGGCGTGCGAGCGAACCGAACGAAATGGAAGGAGATTAAGGAAATGTTTCGAAGGCGGTGCCATTGGCTTGTAATGAGAGTTGCTAATTATTTTCTGGCTCGGTCGGTCGGGGATCGCGGGACGAACAGTGCCCGTAGTCCGTCAGCGTTATCCAGCGTACGAGGATACACTTAAAACGGCAGCAGCAGTTTCGTTTCCCATGTTTCGACAGATTTCAGTTCAACAGATTTCTGGAAAGTTCGACGTTCGTGGGTGAAAGAGTTACGTTGTGGACCAGGAAAGCGTTTTTTTTGCGTTTAAAGAGGTCCGTGTTGTGAGCAGAATGTTTAAGAGTGCAGCAAAACGGAAAAAATGCTTTGTTCGTAGTCTAACAGTGTTTTTAGAAAGAAGTACGTTAAATAGATCTGGATTCCACTAACAGACTTTATGCAGCATTTTGATTCCGTAGTTTCTATTCAAATAATGCTAGAAATGAAATTAAAAATCTGATGAAAAACCACAAAAACAAACGCTGGTACACCGGAACCACGGAAAACAAAGGCCGAATGACCAGAAGCGGAAAATTGCGAATTGTGGTTAGGTATCTGGTTTGGAGAGTGAGATGGAATGGAGAGAAAAAAAATAAACAAAATGAAACGACACTCTGGTCCCCATTTGTTCGCACGAAGCGCGTCAAGATCGCATTTTAATTTTCCGGCAATCTTGGCCGTGAAGCAGCAGCAGCAGCGCCGCTTCGTGGATGCCATTCTCGTCTCGTCAAGTTCGCATGCCGGGCCTTCATTTCATGTTGAAGCCGGTTGCGATGCATCTGGTCCTTTGGTATCCGCTCTCTTGGCATTCGAACCGGACATTTTGATGTAATGGTGCCCTCTTTGGGTTCTTCATTTCTTTCGTGTAAAAGCACTAGACGACCACGCCACCGAGCCCTTTTGTTAAAAGTAGACTGAAGGATTAAAAGGATTCTCCTTCATTTTGGAACTCGTCAGGGCCCCTGGCATGGCTGTGAGGCATCTGAAAGCACTCCTCGAAGGGCTAGCGGACCCATTTAGTCCGAAACCACCCGTGAGTGATGTGATGTGCCCGGAAAGCATCGTCAAATCGTCGAATCGACAAGCAGCCTGCACCAGTTTGATGGATGGCCAACAGACAAGAAGATCTCGGGGACGCAAAAAAACCCAACCCATCTGGAGTGCTTTTCGGCATGTATCGCATGCGGTTTCATGTCGATGCAACCACCGGATTGCCGGAAAATCTGTTATCCTCCTCCCCCAAAAAACCATCGTCATTTTCGAACGGATTTTTGATTCTGCCCTCCGGCCGCGGGATCCATTTCGCGGTCAGCACAACACTGTGCATGCTTTCTAGAATTTCTCTCCTTTTCGCTGCAATGGCCACACGCGATGGCATCCGAAGGCAAAACTGTAAACCGAGCCAAGAAGCAGCGGAGATCGTAATTGGATTGAAGATGGTTATCTGAAGAGAACGGACCCAAGTCACTTGCTGCTCGACGCTCTGCACTGGTGTATGGGGCTTTGCCTGGGACTAGCGACATGCCTGGGAAAAGCGGAAAAGGGATGGGATGGGAAAAACATTGTAATGCTCTTATCACCCAACATACGCCTTGCATACGCCGTATGAGTTCCCATAGCATTGTTCGTACTGTTCGGTCGCTTCGATCGCTGTCGGTGGTGCGAACAGATTTTGACTTTAATTAGAGAAGCCAACAATCGGGTTATTGAAATGAGCGTCCTCTCTCGGAGCAGGAGCAGAGGATGCAACCGCACAATTATCGGCCAGCGGTCGATCACGGTTTTCGGCGATAATTGGGAACGCGCCCGGCATATGCAGATGATACGCTACGTTCCGCAAGCTGCGAGTGCGCCAATGCTCGACGATGTTCATTGTGATTAGAAGTTGTTAATTAATTTTTGCAGCAAGCCAAAAGGGCGTGACCCAGCGAGTGGTCAATTAACCCGTGTGGTACGTGCATTAGCGACCAGAGAGTCGATTTCGGTTGCACGGTGCGGTACGCAAATGGTATTATCGGGCATTTATCGGCTCATCAATCACCCGGAAACTTGGTTTCCGGTTGAATGGAATGCATCAGCACGTGATTGTGTTTTAAATAAATGATGTTTTTGGCACAGAGGAGTAGATTGATATTTTGGGGCCAGCAAAGCAGGGCCTCGATACATCGCACGCTAGAAGATTAATCGATTACGGTGTCGAATTTGGTGAAGTTGCGTTGAAATGCTCGATGAGCAGCAGCGTTCGACGTTTGCATCATTTCATCGGCTGTTAAACAGAGCATTCCGTGCAAAACATTCGGTTTCGTATTTTATGTTTGATACGTTTAGGAGGAATTTTTGCAAAGCAACCTCCCAAAATGGTGGTACGAATCATTGAATGATCAATCACGTCGGTACCGGGCAGATGTTCTTGAGCTCGTCGTCCGGTGAGGAATAGCGGTGCCACGTTAAAGCTGTTCTGAAGTCGTTTGCACCTACTCACTAAACTGGGGTCTGGCAGAGCTCGACAGTTTATCGTGATGGTCGTTGGTTGGGGCCAGCAGCACCTCCGCTTGATGATGGTTGGATGGTTGATGGTCATTCGTTCAACTCGTGCGATGAAACGTGCCACCTGGGCAGCAGTAGCAGCAGCAACAGCAGTGCTACGACCGCCACTCGACACTTGGTCATTGCACACAGAGGTCCCTCACCGGCCACAACAGACGAACGACTTGCACCGCACCGTAACCACATCCTGTCTCTCGTCTCTCTCTGGAACCCACTGTGGTCGTACGAAAGGATTCGTCGCCTCCACAGCAGCAGCAACAGCAGCAAGGACATCATCATCGGGCATGTATCGGGACTCGCTACACGTGAATTATACATTAACGCAATTTTCATCGTGGGAAGCGATGCGCCACGTACGAGGACGAGGATTGATGTGTCCCCGAACACGATCGATTGGACGGATTGCCAGGATCGATTTGCTGCCAAACGGGCTGGTCTCCGTCCAGGGCATCACTTGGTGCTCTCACGTGCTGCCATTCAAACCAACCGGTTTTTTTTGGGACAAGGATGAATATTGCTTTTCCCTTTTTCGATTAACCAGCACGCGACTACCGTGTGTCTGCATTCGACGCACCAGGGAACCATGTGAGCATCCTGTTTGGAATGTAACATTTATTCGTTGTTCCAAGGAAGGGCGTGATGTTTCTTCTGTTTTTTATGCGGGAAAACTGGAGGAAAATATGTTTGATTTCGAACGTGCTGATGAGTAAATTTGAATCGATTCAGGAGTAAGCGGACTGATGGAAGACACTGGGGTACTCCTTTGAATAACCATCGTTTCAGTTACTGTTTCAGCGATCGAATGCGAAATTGTGCTCTGGAAAGATAAATATCTTTATTGAATTGAGATTTCACTCGTATTCAAGTTGTAGGTCGATGCCAGCTCGTTGCAGAGTTTCCTTCCAAAGTATTCCCTCTCAACTACATGCAATCAAAACTTTCAACTTTCTCTTTTGGAAAAGTTCCTTTGTGTGACTTTGAATGGAGAACATCGACCAAGGCTATCGATCGAAATTTTGCAGAGGAACATTGGCAAAATCAACATTTGCATCGGCGCCTGCCATGCTTACGTTCTAACGGGAAACTATTGGTCTGTTAGTCATCTGATGGATTTCAATGAACTAGTTTTTCCCACCAACCGAGAGCCACTCGATCGGAAGTCAAATATTTTCCACCAGTTTCCACCGGTTTCATCAAGCGATTGATCCGAAATTCAATAACTCTCTGGGTGTCAAAAAAAACGGGAAGAGGAGATGTTGCAGCAGCACATCAAAGCTGCACCGCGCACTCTGCACAAACCGGAAGTGTCGTAAAGCTTTGGGAAAAAACTCAGTTGTTGTATTAAGTTGCCAACACATACCTGGCAGGTTGGTGTGTGAGCTTCGGTTTTTGGTGGGGTGGGGCGGACGGACCGCCAGCATGCAATCCACCGGATGCGGTTTACATAGTCACTCTTTGCTTCGCTGCCGAGGTTTCGTGGTGTGAATGGATCGAGTTGCAAGGGGCGAGACCGCCTGACACTGCGTTCAGGACACGTCCGGTGATGTTCGGAGTTTCCGGTATCGCTGTAGCGATCACGACTGTTCATGTTGTTTCCTCTTTCGTTTTTCTGCGCACATACATCCCTTCCCTACCTCTTGTGCCCTTTCGCCTCAAGCTGTGGCTTTGATGTAAGCGTGACCGTAACTGTTCAGTGTTTGCAGAGCGAGAGAGTGAGAGAGTGAAGCGAAAAGTTGACGATGATGTGAAAATTAAGCAACAAATTTACATTGGCGTTGTTGATAACAGGCAGCTTTTCGCACGCCGGATACATGGATCCGACCTCGGGGATTTGTGAATGCAAAATGTCCAAATTGTCGCCACGCTCTTGAAGGACCACGGGGCATGGAACTTCCCTACACAGGATGCAACGTTTTAATCCAACTTTCGCTTACATTTCCCGTGCTTCAGACTCTCTTTTGGTTTATTTATTTTGGTCTTATCTTTTGCAAATCGCAAAAAGTGGCGATAGAAAACACGACGCGAAAATGTATTTAATTTATCGCCCTAAAAAAGGGATGGAAAGCGAGCGATTGATCCCCAGCAGCGGGTCGCACACGAAGCGAAAACATAAGCATCATTACCATCGCTGCGCCGCAATCATATTAAAAATCACTAACCCTAAGGATGCAAATTTACATAAACGATCATAAGAAAGCAATAAAAAAAGCTTTCATCAGTAACAAAAAAACGCGATACTCATCAGGGTCACTCATCTGCTACACCTCCCGCTCCGGTTCCGCACCATAAAAGCGGAATACAGGGATGCGAACGTGAGCGAAAGCCCGATTGCCCGTTTTATCGTTCCGCTTTCGCTATCAGGCAGTGTAGCCCGGAGGGAAGGGGAGACCTGCCTGGTCGTGGAGCGCATTTCGAGAAGAGTTCTTGAGAAGATAGAGCGTACAATGTGGGCAAATGGGAAAATTATGGTATCATTACGAGCAACTCCCTCCCTCGTCGTTCAATCAGTCATTTTATAATTTTTGCTTCCTTGAAGTACGTGAAGCACACTTTTTGTCCTTTTCTACGCAGGAGTTCTTGTGTTGTTGTGAGCTGCACATCCTGTTGAGAGCCTGCGATATCAGGACTGGAATGAAAGTAATCAACGGGTGCGGTCCCGAAGCCATGTTATTGAGGTGCTTTCCACAACATTAATTCCGTCCCCTGTGCGCTAAACCTTATGCTATAGTTAAAGCTCGCGCTCGTCCATATCCTATAATTTCCCCGCTTTTCCGTTTGAACACACGGGGTTGCCACACGCACCCAGGGCACGCTGTCCCAAGGGAAAGGTGTTTTGCGGCCGTTGCCCGTCTGTCCGGTCGGGTTTGCGGACACATTCGGGATTTAATGTAAATTCACGCACGTATAGCACACATTTATGATGCGGTGTCTCGGGTGAAAATGAATGCAAATGAAATGGAAAACTGGGACGCGTCGGTTTTGTCTAGTGGCCTAACGCGGTTCCATCCTCTGATCCATCATCGTTGGATGATCGTTCCGGTTAGCCGCCGGGGTGTGGCCTGGAGATTCTAGTCCAGCCGGTAGTTATTATTGCGTGCTAGACGAACCCACTAAAAGGTGATTCCTTAAAGTTGCTGAGCCTTTTACGGGAATCGAGTCTAAAGTGTGTACGTGAGGGAATGAGGGTTTTGGGCGTTTGAAACTTTGTGCGTTTTGTGTTTCGCAAGCATTCGGTCAAAGCGAGAAATGAGTACAGAATACGTCAGATGCTTTGCAGTGAGGGCAAGAATGATCCTTTGTTATCTTGTAGCACCAGCGTTGTTTGTGTTAAAGAAGCTACAGAAACTCTGTGAAGTGTGCTACTTTGTGATTTAAATAATAATTGAATGGAAAGATATTCAGTTTTTCTTATTTAAACTTTGAAGAATGTGGACACATTTAAAGAATAAGGACATATTTTCACTCCCTGTTACATTGCTTTATTTTCTTCTTAAACTTTTTTAAATTGATCTCGAATAAGATAAGCGAAGAGCAAAAATGAAAACCTTTCAGGTGCTAAGTTGACCTAACCTGACACCAAAGTGTACTGATAAAGCACAAATAGAGAGAGAGAGAGAGAGAGAGAGAGAGAGAGAGAGAGAGAGAGACAGACGTTGGGGAAAGTGACCATCCACTGGAGATTTCGCTTTTCCATTCAACGATCAGAGGTCCTGAAGGAGCATCTGTCTTCGACAAGCCGGAAGCCTCGGCATTCATTGTCCGCTTACCGATGCGACACCGATTCTGGAAAACCCTTTTCCCGCATGAACAACCCTGCGAGGAGCAGGATGAGGAAAGGACTTTGCCGTCCAGGGCGCACACAGTCTCTCAAGATGCTACCTGTCCAACCGAGCCGAGCGCGCGAAAGGCAATTTATTTCCAGCTTCCGTTTCACTTTGCACCGGTCTGGGTGGAGATAGGGCATCGTTGAAGATGTGCTTAGAGAGAGAGATAGAGAGTGAGAGAGAGTGAGAGCGTGCGCGCGGACTCGAAGTCGACGAGCAAACCCCAGGAGCTGGGCCATTCATCATTGAATGCAAATTTATGCAGCGATTTGCATCGTTCACCGTTCCAGCCACCATCGCTACGCTGCATCGAAACCGGTGGCCTACGCAAGTAAACCATCGCTCTCTGATCGTATTCATTGGTGTTCAAAGCTATCGCACTCTTAACCATGACCGGTTTGGCTTTTGCGGTGATCAACGGAACTGTCGGATGGAGTCATTGTAGCAACAGCACCCGTCTCTGCTCTTCAAGTAGCGTTATGGTTGTTGAGCAATTGGAAGCTGGTGGTTTTTTTTTGTTGCTTGTTTCGGTTTTCCCTGTGTATTCGTGAAAAGCCGCCAATTGCGGGGATCATCGATGCGCCAATTAACCGCGGATCTGTGCGTGGAATGGATTACACTGCAGAGAGCTGCAGAGCACACGAAACGTGGAGTAACTAATTGAACATTCCACCGGCCACAGCCACAGCGCTGATTGGCACGATGGCGTGGCTCGAAAGGACTCGAAATCAACACTCCACTCGTTCAGCTCGTTGAATGAGTAATTGAATGTTGCGCCAAAAAGGGAAATGAATCGCGACTGAGTTCATTAGCTGTAGCAGCGAGCACGTGTTTCTCTTTATTAAGGTATTCAGCAGACCGTCAATTAAGAGGATATAGGAAAACGGACTGGTAACTGCGAAAAAAACCCGGAAAATAGCTTTTCAAATTGAAAATTAAGAGCTTGGCATACAGGAACAAGATTTTCGTTCATTGTTGGATACTTTACGATACTCAACTACGTCTAGCAGTTAACGCATACTATGTTTGGGTAGATTTCAATATTCGCCTTCCAGGCAACAAAGCACCACCGTGAATAAGTTCTAGGTCGTGTTCAAGTGGTCACTGGAGTTGCCAGTCAGTGGCCCTAGTTTCGAGTTATGAGCGTTTGAAGCCACCGGAGAACTTTCTTTCTCTCATTCTTTCACTCAACCTCCGTTGGTTCGTTTGCCACAAGGTTGGTGGTTCAAAAATGTGGAAAATATACTTGGCCCTTACTCGCGGTGCAGAACTGAACCGACTACCATCGTTGATTGTGCTGCCGCTGGAAGTCAAGCATCTGTAACGGGTTGCGATGGGCGAGCTTGTCGGCTTTCCTTGATGTCGCGGAACTTCCACCGTCATCCGCCACCGTATCCTTCCGTTCCTGACATCCTGGCACCTGCCCCTCAACATGCCAGCATCTCTTGGTACAAACGCGCTGAAACGACTGTCTAGCCATTCGCGACGAGAGTGGCCAAGCAACGAGCCATACTACCTGAGGGCATTGGTTTGGTGTGAAAAGAGAAATCTCCCAAAAAAAAAACCAAAACGTACAAAAGAAAAACAAAAAAAAACAAAACACAACAAAAAAAATGCCCCAACAGGTACCTTTACCTCGTCACGTCGCTCGAATCGAGCAAGATCAACGGCTATAAGGACGAGCAGCGGGGAGTACTGAAGACTCGCGCTCAATGTCTGTTCGCTGGTGTTGGTATTTCCATCGAGTGTTGTTCCATTTTCCCCTCACGGCCAATGGTGTATTGGTGTGCCCGGCTCCCCAAAAAGTTATGCCAGGATATCAGGTGGCCACCAAGAGAGAGAGAGAGCAAGCTTTTCCCAGAGCGAGAGTGAGAGTGCAAAGAGAGTTTTCCATTTCGCGCCGAACACGTTGCTTTCTGGACGATCGTGACCGTGTTCGGATGGCTCTCGTTGCCGTGCGCATGTCCGCCCTAGTCCAGAGCCCTAGTCCTGATGGTGGTGGTGCTGGTGCAGGGTCCAGGGATGGAGGAGCATTCCCAGGACGCGGTAGCTCGAGGATATGGTGCTCCCGAGATTGAGTTAGGATACTCAGCAGAGCAAATATTTGAAAATCGGAAACATTTCGCATTGTTAGTTGGCTGGCTGGCACTATATGCTGCTTCCATATTCAAGTGTGAGTTCAACAACTGAACGGAGCACTGCATGCTTTTTTTTTTACATAAAATACACTGAGCTTTAGGAAAGCTAATAAGTAATTTATCAATTTTTTTGCAACAGTTCCCCCAAACAACTGTTTGTTAGAGAACAGTAGCGGGGAGTAGTTGCGAGAGCATCATTTCAAATCGCATTCTTGCCACGGGGGTGGAAGCGGAAGAAGGAAGATTATCCGAACTACGGTGGTGGAGGAGCCACGCATCACATGAGCAGAATCTGGAGGAGCACGGAGCAGTCGCCTGGCGGTAGCTCGGTTTTTGTGCTCACCGATCCGACCGGACGGCGGACGCATCCTAGTCCCGTGAGCCCTCTCGAACGCGAACGCGAACGGTTGCAGCGCATCGCATCGGAACGCCTTGGGTCAGTTTCTCTGTGACCGTGCGAGCGAGCGGATCGCAAACCACGAATCCCCATCGAGCCGTCGTGCGAGCGGACATCTGGTTCTTCTCCTTTTGCTCGTCCAACCAGCAGCGGTACTGTGAGGTCTTTAGGGGTTCTGGTGACCGGAGTGAGGCCGGAACACGGTGACTGTCACTGTGACAGTTCACATACAAAGCATAAGTGAAGGTGAGCTGTTGCAAAAAGCTGGTGTGTCTCGTGAATAAGTAATCAGTTGACCAAAGCTTGGTTTTGGTGCACGTGGCTCTGTGAGAGAAGTCCTGTAAGGTTTTCGGGCCAACTGTCGACAAACGTTGAGGCTGGAAAGGATTTAGATGCCTTTGACATCCAGGGAATGTCCACAATACGGTACCGAACCGTTTCAACGTCCATGCTGCTCCGCGTATTACCTCTCCCTCGTCCTACAGGACCTTTCGCTCTCTCACGATTCACAACGACAGTCTCTCGCACACTCTTCGAGCTCTCTCAGCATTCTAATCAGCTGTCAGTGTATCTAGTAGCCGTTGTCGTCGGCACGTTGTTTGGCAGACTATCGTACCACCAGTCCCGTGTGCGTTCGTGAGCGTGTATTCGTGAGCAAGCGAGTTGATGATAAGGAATTGAATCGAGGTGTTCGTGGTGCGCTCGTGTGAGTGTTAGGACGTCCAGTCTGCCCCCCACCCGGAGGGAGTGCGAGGGCAACATAATAGCGAACGCGCTAGTGGCGAGTGATGAGATTAGCTGTCGTCGGTGGCCGGTCCTCGTTAATCGTTGGTGCGCTGGATGGATATTGTTTTGGGGATTCCAGTACAAACATACCATGGACGGCACGGTACCCGGCCGCCATGATGTTGTGACGCAAGCATAGAGCGTTAAGGCCGGCCAGGCATCGCTGTGGTCCAGGCTGTCGGTTCAATTTCCACAAAAGTAAACAAAACACTGAGCATCATCTCGTCCCGGTCCGGCTGTCAGAGAAGGCAACAAACGATGAACGACTGAGCGTATGTGTGGTGCGTGTATGTGGGACTGGCTGTATGTGCGCATCGAGTGCCAGTGACTATGTTGTTCGCTCATTTTCACCTTTTTTTTTTTTGATCAGACGACCAGAGACAACCGCGTGCGCACACACTGTGGGTGGCCAAAAAACCCTTATCACCCCGGATGGGATGTAATCAAAGTGCGTGAGTGTGTGAAATGAGGGTGGAAGAGGGTGAAAAGGACCGGGGTTGGATACCATTTCCACCTCAGTTCGACCCAACACGAGGTTATTCAATTAAGCCGTCGCCGGAGGGTTACCTTCCCTTTGGGTTAGAGGGTGGGTGGGTAAAATTCATGTTGCTTTCCCTGCCTGTTATGCTTTTGCGGTGGAAATGGATCCCAGCAGCAATAGCAACAGCAACAGCAGCAGCAACACGAACGTGAACAAACACAGTTAGCCTCTTCGGACCGGTACAACAATCATCGCTCGCGCTGCGTTTGTGTGCGGTGGACCGTGGTTCTGTTCCGTTGGAAAATGGTCCGCGTGATTGGTCCACTTGGCGTGGGCAAAGGTTTCTATTGTTGCGCGATGCCCGCGATGCCCGGCTGTGGCAATGGCCTCCGGCTGACCGACCAACCGACCGACCGGTGAAAATTGCACAACATTTTCCGCCAGCACCGTTTGTGTTGAGTGATGATGAAGCGAAGCCACCAAGGTCGCACCAAAGAAAGGTAAGGCATTTTCACCTGCAAGAAGAAGAAGGAGAATAATAAGAAGAAGAAGAAGAAAAAAAGAGGGAGAGTCAGGGTGGGAAGTTTCCCGCAGTTATCTTAATTGCTGGTCGCTCGACAAGATGAGATGCTTCATGGAGGGCATATCCGGTCAATCCAGGATGGCGGATGGCGGTTGTCGTGACGGTTCCTCAGCTTCACAGCGCAACATCATCCGTGGTTGACGTTGTCACCGGAATTCGGACCATTTCAATTCAATCACAGCGTGAAACGTGCTCCGGACACTCGCCAGGAGGTCCTTCCGTTCGGTTTGGTGTCCTAGGGTGCCCCCCCCCCCCCCCCCCCCCCCCAGGGGGAGCCCATTCCGGGAGCAAAGCTGATGAGTTGCGGGGAGGGCATGACAAAACGTAGGCCTTTGCATATCTATGCAAATGCCAAGTGCTGAGGAGAATGAAAACTCTTGGCATCTACATATCGTGGTATTCGTGGGGGGCACCATGCTAGGCGGTGGGTCCCGCTCAAATCTGATAAGCAATCTCGTTTGCAAGCCAATGACCAGCTGACTTGGTTTTCATGGTGATGTCGTTGTTGTTGCTGGGCCGTTTCATGTTGCGAATAGCGGTCTCAGTTGTGCCCGAAGAAAAACATGAAATGGTTTGCCTATTGATAAAGGTAAATCTAAGGGGCTTTGATACGGAAGCTTGATAATAGTAATAGGGAGAAAGAGAGAGAGAGAGAGAGAGAGAGAGAGAGAGAGAGAGAGAGAGAGAGAGAGAGAAAAAAGAGCGAAAAAGAAAGGAAGGAAGAAAGAAAGAGGAAGCAAATGCGTGGATTGCTTTTGACACCGCAAATGAGATTCTAATTCCATTTTTTTTCGAAATTTCCGGAAGGTTCCGGCTTGAACGGTGGCCTATTTCATGCAAATGGAACCCCGCGAGGCACTTTCGCTAATAAGTTATATCACTTGTGAGGCATAAAAGAAAAATACGTGATTCGCAAGTATTCGGTCTAAGCTTTTCCGCTCAGTTGACGCGCAGTTGTTGGTCCACGGCGTGGTCCTGTGTGAAGGTAATGGTTAACGGCTATAGCCAAAGCTCAGGTGAGAGTTTGGAATGTTTTGCCCTTCCTGGAACGGTTGCCACGATCGATTGAACCGTAAGCGGCGTGGTGGACCGCTCTAGACGCTCGATTGTGACGTGATTCATATTTATAACAGTCGACGAACGGCCCCCTGGCAGCCGGCCATGACTTCTGTGTGTTGCTGCTGCTGTTCACCTTGAACCACGGCGTTTCTTCCGTTGCCACGCTGCAAATCACCGCCACCACATGCCTCCTGGACCAGACGGAAGGAAATCAACAGTTTTCCTCATCGAACTCTGAACTCTCTGAACTCTCCCAGCTCGCCAGTAAAGAACACCCAATTAACGACGAATCGAAATCGATAAATGCTAATTTGTGAATGCCCTTTTGCGTGGTGGGTTGGTGGGATTTTTTTCTGTCAGGAGGTTGAGAAGCGTTTGTTTTATGTTTTCATCATTTTCGTGCCGTCGACGTTGATTGTGGGCTACGCTATATGAGCTATATGGCCCAGCATACCATCCAGTCCAGATGGTTCTGCAATCGATAAGCCGTGTACGATTATAACAATCCCGAGAATTTCGCTACAAAATTCGGCCGGTCAGCATTGGCAGTACGTCAGAGATTAGTGGAAGGGAATGGAACAAACAGTCGGTGCGGTGCGTTTAGCATTTAGCGAAGTACAAGTGCGTAGGCGCCCAGTAGATCGATGCGTCGGAACACCAAACGGTTGTTTGAGGGACGGTCTTTAATGAAGACATGATTGTAAAGGAATGTTTCATGTGATGTACAAGCCACACGCAGCATTCAGGGTGAATTGATGGAAAGAAGTTTACTTGTTCAGATGGTTAGTGAATTCGCCGAACGCGATGATCGGCGTAGGCATCCATATTCATGTAATTGGATTATGCATTTGCTGTTTGATGTACGTACGCTACGATTGTCTCATTAAAATGATCTTAAATGTATCTGTATGCGCATCTCGGACGATCTAAGTGATGAAATATTTTTTGTTTGATGAAATGTTAGCTACTCGCGAATGGAGACGCATGGTGGATGATGGAGGCGCATGGTATTTGATATTTTTTTTGGTTTTTTTCGCCTTATTTTCGACATTTTTGACGCATGATTGATAGACAAACTTAATTTTTTTCATTCTTAATCATCAAAGCAGTCCGCCAATGTATGCCACAATCACAAAGAGCCGTAAACATAGCATCAACCGTGAGCCTTCATTGCGTGATACTTTGTCAAGAATTTACTCGATTCGACTGTTGTTCAACTTGCGCCGTGCTGCCTCGCTGCAAAATTATTATGAAAAGTGAAGCCCCATTATGGATGCCATTCTTAGCCTTCTACAAGCAGACGAGCATTGCGGCGTGCAGAAGAGCTCTAGCATCGACTGCGGAATGTGCTTCATTTTATACAGAAAGTAGCAAACTATTTCTAACGAGAAGATGAGACCGAGGCCGGCAAGAATGTGCCCCCGGGAAGGGCACAAAGGGAGGGAGGGATGGCTTTAATTTATGCGAGTGCTCGAAAATGTGTCGTTGGTATACATTGTGTTTAGATGCTCGTTTTGAGTAGTATTTCCAAAATCCAGACATCGCCGATGTGCACCTTGGAACTCAGGCTTTTTTACCCGCATCAGAAGAATATTTTCCCAACATCATCTGGCAGCTATTCTTCTCTATGCTTCAATTTAAAATCCACGTTGTGCACATTTCACCTGAAATTGGTCTCCTGCTGTACACCGAAAGGCAGCATAAATGCTCGCTCGCTGTTCAATAAAACGTATCACTCGCTTGCCGAGAAAATTATAAAACCGGCTAGCTTCGGTTTCCGGAAGATTTTTTATCATCTTTTTATGTCCGGTCTCGGGTGGTGTTGCTCCAGCTCGGAGCTGGCTCGTTGGCCGCGGGTGGTTTGGATTCGTACGGTGCCGCCCTAGCCAACGAAGGCATAATCTTGCCCCATTGTTTAGTGTCCCCCACTCGCACATATTGCCTTGGATTGGACTATCGTTATCGCAATTTGCTGCCGGGGGGAAAATATGAGACCGCAATGCCGGAGGCACTTTCGTGGTTCATGTCAAGTATACTCGCGCACAGTTAGGAAGCAGTGGCTTATTGGTGGGTGGTTCGAAATATATGAATAGACAGCTAATGCTCCGCAGAGCACGATCTGCGTGGTTCTAAAAACCACATAAAATAGACATATTGCGGGTCGAGTGTAGTATTTGTTGTTGGTGGGTGGTTTATTTGAGGTTTATTGAGCAGCGTTTCAGATATCAATTAGAAGCAAAAGTAAGCTAGAAAAGCATTCTATATTCAATGCAAACCATCTGTGCTTTTTATGTCAAAACATTATGCTACTCTAACATTTATAAGGCCTGTTTGCGCATGAAGGACAGAAATCATTTGGAAATACATTAGCGTGGACAGAACGCATCGAATGAGACAGCTAACATTGACCATCGGTACACGTGGTACAGTCCCATCACGAAGCATCCATCGATTGTTCCGCATTGCATGAATGGTGAGCATCGAGCATTATGATTATTCGACGCGTTTCAGCAATCCGTACGTACCACCGGTGAGTGGATGATGCTCGTATCAGACGCACTGCTGAACAGCTTCGACCTCGCCCCCGATCGGAAGTGATTAATATTCGAAATCAGCGTGGTTTCCTGCGCACCACCACTCGACGTGTTGAACCGATGCGAGATGCGTTGTGACCAGTCCATGCCCACTATCTGTCCGTTTCATCGTCGTCGTCGTCGTCGTCGACGTCGTCGCTGAACAGAAGCCCATTATTCGGGCATGCTGCTGGCAGCATACACCATCGCCACTCCCATACCCATCAACTGTCATGCGATTGCTTTTTGATCGATGGCCATCGATCGTCGGGCGGTCTCCGGCAGCAATCTGGTGTGCAAATGAAACGAAACATTCCGGATTCCCGAACGGTTGACCAAATAACCGCACCAAAGACAACACACTATCACCATTGCTGCTAGCGTGACGCTGTCGGTACAAGTTCAGATCAGCTATTTAACTTTGGCATTTTAGATTTTTGCGAGAAATGCTCGTCCAATCCTCGGTTATCTCTGAGAATTTGATTAGTATGCGAGTAGCATCGTGTTTTGCTATGTAAATGAGATTCAGCTTGTTAGTGGCTAGCGATGGGATCAGATTTCACCGCCACAAAGGCGAAAACTGAATAGCTGATTTTGATTTGCTTCATTTTCATCACGAGCAGAACACTGTCGACAGCGATGAGCGGTTCTAGGGTGGAAACTCAATGTTTCTCTTTAGGAGCTTTAATATATTTTTGTCACAAAAATGACGCAGGTGTTCTCCGACGCTTGAAATGTATTAATACAGCATTTGCGATTTCCAAGGTTAATTTATTGTCATCTAGATGTTTCTCGAATGGTCTCGACCTGCACATTGTTTTTTTTCATTTCCGTCTCGAAGCATCTATCAAAATGCTAAATGTCTGCTCGTTAATACGGAGATTTCTTATCGATCTCCGCCAGAAATGAATTCGAATTGCTGCACGTTTGTTTGTGGGCTGCTGCTGCTGCTGCTGTCCCAGCTCGAGCGCACGGGTCCTTAGATGAAAGCACCGTTTTATCGATATCAATCCATTTAGAAGCATCGAGACATTATCGGAAAAATGCTATTTCATTATGCCTTCGATGAACGTGATCGACCGACGTTTGCCCAATGGCACAAAAGTGAACAGAATTGGAGCGGCGTACACCGAGATTCCATCATCGATAATGAAGCAATTAGCTCGGATGGAACGTTTTGTATGGTGACAGCTCAATGGCTGAGCTTACCTGCGCTCGAAAGCAGAGTAAACCAATTGAACCATTGCTGCAATTACGCGGAGATGAAAGAGACGATATTCGATTTTTGATTCGCTTTTACAATGGTTTTGCAATTTAATCAACATTAAATGTAACCATCAACATCTGATAGATGTTATAGATACAGCGCACAACATAAACAAGCGCTTCATCAGCTTACAATTGATTCTGCTGCACGGATCCCACAACGGATGACAATTGATTTTTTTCG
>NC_064877.1:84045646-84048146 GCF_943734665.1 Anopheles aquasalis
TGCTGCTTCCACCAGAAGTACTTTACGTACTCTTGTGGATTTTCGATCAGATATCGCAGATAATCGACGAGCTGTTTGGCGGATCCGTAATCCTGCACATCGATGTAGGAGCCGGGAGGGGCGAAGCGGGAGTAGTTGGCTCCGCCGTACACGATCGGAACGACGTTGTGCTCGAGCGCGTTGTACAGCTTCTCCGTGACGTAGTCGACGTACAGTGAGTTCTCAAACGAAAGGTAAAACCAGTAAACCTTATCCAACATCTGTCCACAACTCTTGCTCTTATGGTAGCAGCTGTGAAGGGAAGAGAGAGAGGCAGGAAGAGGATTATTACGGTGATGGACATCAGGATCCCGTGATCGCAACACACTGTGGGTTAAATAAAAAAAAATCTATCACGTTTCTTACGTGTAATTGCCACATAAACCGTACACATCAACCATTAGACCAGCATCTTGCAACGATTGCACCAACTGATCACGCTTCGATACAGCACCGCAGTGCGAAACAAACTGAGCCGCCATCACGCGCTTCCGGCTCACCAGCTTCACTAAGGTTGCGTTCCTGTACGCATCAAAACCATAGCGCCAGATCGGTTTGTAGGCTGGGCTCACCACCTCTCCACTCTCCAGGTCCACTATGATGCCGTAGTAGAACAGAATGTCCGAGTCCAGCCGGTACGTCATGGTCCAGTTGAAGAAAGAGTTCGTTTCTGGCCCGAGCGGATGCTCGGTGTGCGCCGGTGACTCCCAGATGGCTGCGATGTAAATCTGCCTGCGCGCCCGCTCCCGCGGTGGTTTCACTTTCCAGCGTCTGGCGCCATGGTAGACGAGTGCATCATACTCCGTAATTGGCTTCACCAGCCCGTGGTCAGTCGTCATAACACAGTTGGTGACCGGGCACCGTTTAGCCTTGAAGTAGTCCGTGCCGACCGTGACGGATGGTAAGCCCCAACTGGCATCCTCGTAAAAACTAGTGTAGAGCAGGATGTATCGTGTACGATTGACTTCCTTCTCGGACTCATCGTGATCCTCCACATAGAGTGCCGGTAGGTTGTTAACCATTTCGAGTGTGAAGTTGTAGAATTGTTGTTGTGTTGTGTGGTTGTGATTTCCCTCGATCCGATTTCTCCTCATGGTGGACTGTGGGCAACATATGCGATTGATCACTAGATAGAAAAACAAACCGCACGGTATCACTACCACTGCCGCAAACTGGCACCACTTAAGCGCCATCAGAGCACACAACAGGCACGATCCAAAAGGGGGTAACGTAAGATGCCGACGACGCAGTCGACTGGGGAATGCGAAAGATCTACCGTAGAAGACGAGTCACACAAGTGGATGGCACGTGTTGATTGTACAGGTGAACGGCGTTCCATCACCAACAGTAGGGCTCCGGGTATTTCCATAAACGAACGCGAACGAACCCTTCCCGGTGGAATGTACTTGCTGTGGATGGTGTCTTCAACTCTCGGCTGATTGTTTGCACAGTTGTGAGGAATTGTGGAGGAATTTTTCCTTCGCCTCGAAAATAGTGTTGTGTAGCAGCCGTGGTAAGATGTATTCTTCAATGGGGCTCTCGTGTATTTTTTCTACTCGAAACATTTTGTTTTCAAAAAAACAAAAATCTGTTTGAACAATCTTACGCGGAGGTAAGACAATCAAGTTGACTCTAGAGAAGCTGGTCTAATTTTAGGTTGAATGCGGCAAGGAGGTAGACGGCCAGCTGGTAACCTCTTTTTTTTATTCACCGTTTTCTGTTCCATTTATTTACTTGTTCGTGTAGTGCTACAAACTCATGTTGTTTCTTACTGAATTTATTCTTCTTTTTTGTCTAAAGTATGCTCCAAAAATTTCACATTTGCATCTTTTGTTTCAAGTGTTTTAATTTGTTTACTTTAACTATAGATTTCGTGCCAAGGCTCATTTCTATATTCTATTGAGTACTGAAACAATACCGTAGATATTAATTGGTTCCGTGTTTGGCCTGCTCAGAGTCGCAAAAATGCTGCAGTAGCTCCAGTGTTTATGTGTGCTTGTCCAGTACAATGCGGAAGACTGCCATGCGCGGAACACGTGGAAGCCACGTGGACGTGAATCAGGAAAGAAAGAAGAGAAAAAATGGAAATATCTGCTGAGCAGAAAGCGCGGGTTCAAGCGTCTCGCATGTCACACACATTATACGCCATTACGTTGTGCGGAAGTGATTGCTTTTGAGCGCTTGCCAAGCAGCGCCAGAGCACCATACACAAACGCACATACAGGGCCGATCAGCGAATGGGGAAGCGCAATGCAAACGGTTGAAATCGATACAGCGCAGTGCCAAAGAGGTTGCGGGATTCGTGTGTCCATTTTGAACGAAGCGACTACAGTTCGAAGAAGGAGAAGACAAGGGCCGGGCGGACCAGTTACTGACGCGTAAAGCGAGCAGGGCAAGAGGGATGAAGAAAAAAAAACTGACCTAAATATAAATATACGGTTCGCCGGTAGGCCACCGAGGC
>NC_064877.1:84053146-84065646 GCF_943734665.1 Anopheles aquasalis
AACAGCTTTCAGTCTGCAGTGCAGCGGACTATAATGGCACTCCGAACTCCGGCATCCTGTTGACCGACAACGCATAACAAGCTAACCGGGAATCATCGACCGTACGAGACCGACGGCAATCGTCCGGTTTGTTTGGATCCGTCATCATCTCATTTCGTTTGCTGCCACAACGGGCAGTAGAAATGCCGGCCTCATCCCTAGACCGGATGGGACAGCTGCGGTGAAATGCTGGGATCTAAATTGGATTTAAATTCAATATTGTCCCAAATCGTTTTCGGATTCAATGCTCTAGCGCTGTGGGCACAATCCCATTCCCGCTGGTAATTAAGTATGCAGGCGCATCTGGTGATGTCATTAAAAATGTAGTTTCCTATTATTAGTTGCTGCACTTGATGCTGCGAGCTCGAGCATGGTGCTGAGTTTGGCAAATGGGCGTTTGAATGAGTTTTGGGTGGCATGTTGAGGAGGGTGTTTGGATATTTTATTTGATAATTGAATTTGAAGCTGGGCTCAGTGAGCGGTCCTATGGGATTCAGCCCATTTTGGGAATAATTTTTATCAAAAGGCAGCTGTATATAATTAATATTCCTTTTTGCAATGGAACAAACACTAGACAGCGTGCTGAAAATGTTTTTCTTAGAGTTGCAAAACAAAAATACTTGAATATTGTGTAAAGTCAAATGTTAGCAAAACAAAAACACGAACGTCACAAAGCGATTAAAAACTGTTTTCAAAATGTTATTACCCGCTATTATGCTCAACTCGCTCGTTTTTTCTTTCTTTCTGTCATCCACAGAGATTTTACACGCATCATAAGACCTTAACGTGAAACCGAACGCCAGTTGCCCGGGCACCAACGTCCAAACAGCCGGAAGCCGTGCGAATGTGAACTCGGAAAGCTCGGAACTGCTCGCACGGAACTGCGCCCCCGGAACATATTCGCACGGACACATAAACAACGGCCGTGCTGGCAAAAGTTGGAATCGTTTTCCGGTTGTTCGACTCGCTGCTCCGCCGCTTCATCACGCTCATCGGCCACGGTGAAAATCCTTCAGACAAACGACAAACAGGACCCCGGGACAGCGAGGCGTTCAACTCTCTTCTTTCGCTGCGAGTATCACTTCCGGTCAACCGGCACCGGGGTTGAAACGGAAGGGCTACCACACTAGCCCGGAGTGTCCGGAAGGCCCCGTCCCCGGGGGGGGGCGACTAGAATGGGAAGGCATTCCATCTCGGTCAAGCGATTATAATCGCAGCGTACCAGGATGGGCCGGTTGGAATGATGCTGGAAATAGTAGCTGGAACGGGTAGCACAACAGAAATGAAGCACTATCGGTGCTGTTGTGGAGCTTGCAAAATGTTAGAAAACATTCTGGCTTCCGGAATGTGTTTTATGTGACTTTTTTTAGTTATCGTTGATCCGTTCGACAATGCACAACGAAGCAATTAAAGGCTCGACCAGTAATCCGAGTTAGAGTTTTTAGCTGAAATGCATCACCGAGTTTGGGGACCAGATGAATAACGCTTACATGTGATTTATTTATTGTTTGTAACATTTTTCAAATTCAAAGTTATGCTTGATTATAATCATCTATTTTTTTTCACTTACCTCAAGAGTTTGTTTTGTTTATCCGAGTCCGATAATTCATTCGTTCATCATATGACCAGAATGGTGATGTTTTCTAACATTCCTTTAGCGAAATACACCCCTTGAGCACTTGGGCTGAATATGAAGGACAAAAAATCTTACTCCGATACCATACAAAAGATCAAATGAAGTGTATCCGTTCTGGCTAGATAAATCGCTGCTCGGCCCTAGCAAATCGCTTCCGGAGAGGAGGCCGGTTTGAGGCTGAGCAAAACAAAAGAAACAGAAACTTTCACGCATTTCGATTATACCGTTCGTTGCGCTCCGTGTCCTCAGGCGAGCTCGAGCGACAAGCGGCCAAGATAAAGACATCTCTCCAAAGCCCTTCATAAGAACGAACCAAAGATCATCGCGCAGCCATCAAAGAATACCGGGGAGGTTTGTAAAGCGCGTTGGCTTGCAAATCGCGCGGAAAAATTAAGTGATGAAAAGTGGTCGCTTCGCCGCTGAATGGAAAGCGCTCACTGATGCAGAACGGTTCCGGCGATGAGCATTGAGCGCAAGATAGCAGGAGCAGCCAGGGGAAAAAGTCAGGAGGAGAGAGGGAGTGGAAAGACGAAGAGGAACGCTGCTAAATAAAGTAAATGAATTGCGTATTTGCAGGAAGCGGCACGGTGCACGATCGTTACGCCCTGATGAATAATTATAATTGAAACTGTGGTCCTTTCAGTGTCGAAACCCGGTATGAAGTCTACCATCGAAATGAAGTGCCAGTGAGTGAGAGAGAGAGTGTGTCTGTGTGCGCGCGCGTGTGTGTCCGTCCGTGAGGATCAGGTTCGAAACGTTCGAGTGAAGGAGTTTGGTGCGCTAAATCGGAAAACTCCGCCATAAATTAAAAGTCCCAGTGGTGTGCCCAGTGGCAAAGCAGCGAATTTCGCCTCTCAAGCTGCTCCTCTGCTCTGGCTAGAGGGGCAGTGCGTACGCCTGTTATTGTTTCGTAGCCAAGCCGAACCGAAACCGAACCGAAGCGCACCCGGAACCGGTGGTACCCACTCTCTGTTGGTGCCCTCTTCTCTGAGGCGCATCGCAATCCGGCAACAAAATGACGGAAGCAGACAACTACGACGATGAGGTAAGTGGATGGCAACGATCCTTGAGCGTAATTAAGTGGCTACGTGGCCGGTCACCGGAAGTATCCCCGATCATCTGCAAGCAAGGAGTCAACGAACGAGTGGCGCTCTCGGATCGCGCTCAAAGGAATTTGTTTAAATTAGTCGAGCGTTAATCGTGAAAAGGATTAATTCCTTTTCTTAAGCACGTCCATTCAGAGGAAAACGTTTCGTTTTGTTGTTGTTTTTTTTTGTGGGGCGGTGTTTGATCTGGGCGCTTTTGCTTTTCCTTTGAAAAATGGAAACTAATTGGTCACGTCTTTCGTGTTGCGTTGATTGATGGATTAAGGTATGAGATTTGCTTGATGGGTTCCTCGTCGCCTGTTGAGAGGTTGTTATATTCAATCACTCATGCGAATTTGATAAAACGGTACCGTAGCTAAATTAATTCTACGTGCTCGTTGTGAAAGCGAAGTCTGAGTCGTTTACATCTCATTTTAATAAGCTTAATAGCAGCATTATTGCAGGAGAATGATCACAGAATACTAGCAAAACGAATGCGGCTCTTGCCTAAACCAATCTAAACGGTTCTTGTTCATGCACCTGGTACCTCGCCTTTCACAAGCGAGATTATTTTTTTCCTCCACTTTCGATAAAGAACCCGGTGACCATCAGCAAAAACCGTGTTCGGACGACACTTTTGGGCTGCTCCAGGATGCGATTGCGGTGACGATAAAGAGACTAATCATCAGCCTGGAGCGATGATGCAGCAAATGGTACACTTTGTACAATCAGTCCCGTAACGCAAACACAAAGCGAAGAATTCAAAATGAGGTATTTCATGCCGTTTCCGGTCCGGTCGGGGCTTTACCTTTTTTTCTCCTCCCCCGTCGTCGTGTACAACATTTTTCATTCCGATCTACCTTTTTTGTCGGTCCGGCCTTTCTCGTCCTCAGTCTGACTCCATTTCTCCGGTTTTCCGGTGGTTGTGAGTGTCCCTTGGAGCCATTAATTTTACCGAGAACAAATCCACATAACGCGTATAATTGCTTCCATATCGATTTGGGCACACGGCCTGGCACCATTGCGCTGCGGTAGGACAACAAGTCCCATGATAAGCAACAACCTGACAGGGTCTCAGGACCACAGGAACAGAGTTTTTTGGGGGCGGGGATGGTTTCCGGTTTACGAGAATATATATCCCCTTTTCCATCCTTCACCCTGCTCGACGAGGGAGACGTTAGTCTCTTCCTTCCAGGGGCGCAACCGGAAAGCATTATGCTGCTTCTTAGCACCATGGTTGGGCAGCGTGTGTTTTTTTTTTGTTCGGGGGAAGGGCGCATGTTTTAACGAATGGTACACCGGCCGGATGGTGTTGGTACCGTCGTGATGTGGTGAACTGCTGCTCGGCTTGGTTTTTGTTTGTGTAAAACTGCGAGAAAGATAAAAAGGAAAACAAATTCACGCTTCCTGTTTCAAGTTTGTTCCCAGAGCGCGGTACCGCGTGACTTAATCAATTATTAGACTTCCTTTGGTCGGGATAAGCCACCGGCAGTGTATTCGGGCGCACGATGTGCTGCGGGGCATATTAAATGAACCTTATCATCCGGTTGGTTTAAACATTACCTAACAATGGGTTCGTCGGTATACGATGTATTTAGCACAAGCGGTTCTCTGTTGGATAGTCGATACATTCGTTAAGATGTTCTTTTTTTCTTTTTTAATCAACCGATATTACACGATGGTTCGTTGTTTTGAATAATATTTCTAAAATCATTGCAATGCTGGTTACGTAATCAGGCTAATAGATAATTGGCAATGAAGACACTGTATCACTTTTGATTTGATATTGTTTGTAAGCTTCTCCCCGATGCTCCTATATTTGTTCAAATCAGTTTGGGGAATCAACCGTGTGAGCAGCACCGACAGTGGCGGAATGCTCGTGATATGATCACGAACGAGGTGATATGAGTAGAATCTGGCTGTGACACACTGCCAGTCAAATGTCAATTCAAACTGTCATGGATGCTTCTCGTCCGTGTGCTCCTTGCCCCTCAATTAAACTCGACCTGTCAGGACAGCCCGGCGTGGGCCAGACCATGAGGTAACAGGTGCACAATCAACCGAGAATGAAACACAGCGACGGCTGTACTTGAGTTGGATTACACCTCGAGCGTGTTTAATTTCATTTCCATTTTCACTTCAGTTCAGTTGCGTACAGAGCGTTGGTGAGCTTCTGTTGGAACTCAAGCTTGATGCCTGATGTACGGCGGCTTGCTTTGATGCTCAGCGATCTCGTGTATCAAGAGAGCCATAAATTGCGTTCAATGCGTCAATAAACGGATATTTCATTTGGCTCAATCATATCGCCAGCGGACTGGTTGGGAGTGCAGGTTTGGAGTCGTTAATTGCATGTAATAATACGATTATCGTGGGTTGATTTGATGACTTTTTATGGCATGCAGTGAACGGAGTGGTGTCGTTGCTGACATATGCATAGGGTGACGATAAGCTAATCACATTAATTGATTCAATCTGCATGATTGATATGTCTTTGTTTGTTGATATCTGATTGTGTTTCTCTGTTAAGCGGAATGTGAGAGAAGTTTCGATTGATTATTCGCAGATTGCAACTAGATTTTAGAATTCAAATGAATTTAAATTGTTGAAAAGGTTCATGGTCAACCAAATTTGATGACTTGCATTGATCGTGGACTAATTCGCAATGGTGACGAACTATATCAAAGCATTGCAGCTTACTTTATCCATTTTATAACATTGAAACATTGTCACAAGTTGCAAAGATTCCATTTTCCCCTGAGTTCCAGCGATGAAGTTGCAAATACCAACGCATCTGATTGATAAAAATGGCCAGCAGAAAGCAGCAAAGAAACTTCCACTAGATCACGCCAACCGTCCGCACCGTCGCGACATCGCAAGCGTTGTTTACCCGCCTGCTTGACATAGTTTGATGAAAAATGGCACCGGAAATGGTTAAAATTGAAATGCGAACAACAGTCACAACAACAAAATTGCAACAGTGAGTACACTGACCAACTCCCGACTCCAGTGCAATGCTCCGGTTGTGCACCAGCATGGTATGCCCCGTCCTGGGACGCAACTCAGCCAAGTTTCCCGAACTTCGTTACAACTTTTTCACCGACGCCGAGGGCTACCCCTCCTCTTTTTGCAGCTGGCCAAACTTTTGCAGCTGGTGAAGGAATGTGTCCCAGCGATCGAATTGAATAGCCTGCTGAGAGCGATGCGGAGCGGAGCGGAGTGGAAGTTTGTTGTGTGACGCTCTTTGCTTCGTTCGAGTTCGAGTGGCGAGGCCACGAATGTGCGCGCGCGGAATCGGATGATTCGCAATCATAAATTCTAAAAGTATGAAGACTAAAAACACAACAACAAAAACCAGTCAAACGGAAAGAAAATAGCCTCACGCCACGGTGGCCACGGTGCGATGAGTGCGTTTGAAAAGTATCCTGACGGCTAAATGTACTCCAGCCGAGGGAGTCTTCTGTCGGATAGGAAGTTCAGCCGAGTACCGTTCACGTCTGGGGAAAGAATAAAACAGAAGGAAAGCATTAAGCAGCGCCGCACTCCTGCACCCACTCTGGTGCACTGTTTTCTCAATTTAAAATCTTCACGATACCATTCATATGGCCAAGTTTTGGAAGCCAGATTGCACAAAACAACGAACTCAGCTGGGGCAACAAGAAGACGAGAGATACTCTCCCTGACAAAAGCAAATTAACTTCCACTGGGTAGGTTGCTGTGGAATGAACAAACGGTTTCCCTGCTGCTTCCTACGAGCGTGGGGAAGTGAATGCCAAGGCGAACCCCATCTGACGTGGGCCCATCTCTTGTAGGAGTTGCGCGTGCACCAAAATGGTAACGGCAGTAAAGTTGGCATGTGCTGGGCATGCTTGTTAAATCTTTACGATTTCACCGAACCCATTGTAGGATGATGATGAGGAGGAGGAGCAGGAGCAGGATGCTGATGATAATGATGATTACGTTGATAGTTGGGTTAAACGGAACCTCCTACTGACAGGCTGGCTGGTTGGCTGTGTCAGCGTGGGATTGACGGAATCAACATCCCGGGTAACGAGTTCGTTTCATTTGGTCTCTACCTTCGCTCCGAGCGTGTTGTGTCTACGGTGGACAGGACTCTTGAGTACAATTTCCGGAGCTCAAAAATGTATTATTTAAAATTATTTGTGTCTCCTCTCCGTGGGCATTTATTTTTCATTATACAAATATGAAGCACTTCCATGTCGTGAGCATGGGCCTGCAATACCCCGTGAGGCCTAATGTCTGCAATGTGAGCATGTGATACATGAGCCTCTTTTTTTTGGGGGGGTGAGGATTCCATTTATCACACATTACGCCACACTTCTCTTCTATTCAACTTGTGCTTCTTGTGGTCCACCAACCATGAGCTTTTCGTTTGTAATCCAATCTATCTCCAAAAAGGTTTGCCCTTGGATGGTGGCCCCAGGATAGTCGAACTGCTGATATTGTTCGCATAAAGCTAGGGGAGGATTTTAGAGTGGCCTCAAAAAACTGAATGCGGCATGAAAAGTGAAACTTTAAACCTCATGCATTATGATAATCATCGAGCGCAGGGGGTGGTGCTGGTAGCACTATGGTGTGATATTTGAAGAAATGAATGGAAAAATATTCCATCATCCATTTCACTATCCACACCCCCGAGGCCATACTCGGTTGCAAGGATTCTATTTTTTATTTCTTCTATTGCCGAAAATTCCTTTGGCTTTCGGCTCGCGGATTAATATTCCATCACGGCGATTGGAAACGGCGACGGCTCATGAATATACAAACTTGGGCGTTCCCCGCCATAAAGAAGTGCCTTCCGTGCAACGAAAAGAATTATGATTCAATGGAGTGTCAAAAGATCAACACCTTTCACGGTTTTGTGTGAAAGTTTTTCCCCCAAAAGTGCCGCCGGACGTCGGCGGGAAATGCATTGAATGGCGCTCCTTTCTAGGCGCCTCCATTATGCGACGGGAGAGTTCACGTTGAGTTAAACGGTAATTCACGAACAATGCGGCCAGTTTTGTGGCACGGTTTCGGTTCCCGAAAATTCGGCCACCATCTGTTGTGTTGTTTTAACAATGGTTGGCTTTATCGTGCTCCGTTGGTGGTCGTATTAGTTTTCTTGAGAGAGAGAGAAAAAAAAGAACACGGCAAATCGTTATTTGCCCGCTGGTTCCTATTGTTCTGTTCTTGCTAGAAGGGGTGAGCCGCTTCCAGCACAGCAATAAGCAGTCTTTACCGAGCGGAGCATTCCAAGGTTCTGAGAAGAGGAACTATTTCGAGCATCGCGTGTGGATACGAAACACGAAGCAATGCTAGGATTGAATCCGTTGCTTTTGTTCTCTCGGCAAAGGAGTCTGCTCCTGCTCCTGCTGCTGCTATTGCTTTGTTTATGGCTTCATTCAACAGTTCGCCTCTATTCGATTGCATAACTCGTACTCGGATGTTGCCAAAACAAATGAATGATGACGCTTATCGTTGCCGCGCATGGTTCTCGAGCATGCATCTGTGCAGTTTGCAAAGTTGGCCAAAGTGTAACTACACATCGTCCATCAAATCGGAGAAACTAGACCAACATGTTACGTACTGGAAATGAATCCAACTCCTTTCAATTACCACCAGTCTGGCACACCACGTTCACCCCGGTTCTAAACGAGTTATCCAAATCAGGGTCGAAGCGAAAGTGTCAAAACATGTTACCGATTCCTACATTCTTGGGCGAATGTGTTGCGACATCGATTTCCCTTCGACAGCAGGATGAGGTGGATGAAGTGCATGGGATAAGCTTCTGGCCAAAACTTTTGCGCTCATCTTGCTGAGGTTGCTGCTTCGGTGCTCCGGATACGGAGTGTCACTGTGACAGCGAGCGATGAAGCGAAGTAAAACGAATGAGTAGGCAAAAGGAGCACCGAGATCTGGGCGACAACTATAACCGGGGACACTGTACTGTGTCAATTATGTGACTTTGGATCGTTTTTTATCTTCCCGCTCTGTAACCCATTTCACCCGTTGACGTTAACGACAGTGTGGTGTTGCATGGGACCATTAGTTCGAATCTTTTTTATATAAAAATCGATAGCACCATATGGTATTTCATGTATGGCTGTAGCACATTGCTTCGTGCATACCGTAAAAATGGTTCAAATTAAATAGAAGGCAAGCAGAATTTTATACTCTTATTTCATAATGATTGATTTTAAAGTTCATTCCATAGTTTATGACTATGATACAACTAGCTTTGGATGGAATATTACATTTTAGATTATCTTATAATGTGTAAATAATTATTGAAATTATTGAATTTATTGAATTTATGATTTTGTTTTCTGCAAACCATAGTTCACATTTCGTAGAGACCACAACGCCGCTTTCGATCACAAAGCATCAGTTTCTGCAAATGATATCATTGAGGAACGAAGTGATTGGTTACAAACGCCGACATATTATTTAAATATTGATCATTCCATCATAATATCCTTGCGCTGACAACTGCCTTCAGGCCTACAATGTCCCCCCCCCCTCCTCCCTTTCGATCGGTGACACGATTTCCTTTCAATTTCCCTCGCAAAAGAATCCGAATTTCAATCGACCTGACATTGATCAATTGTTATTTGTCCGAAAATGGGACCTCGAGCTTTCACCCACGATGCGTTCTAAAAAGTCCCGAAGGATATCGTATCGGTTCGAAACCGGGCCGCTACATCGGTAGCTGGAAAAAAAAGGTTTACCAGCTCATCCGGCCACCGTAGAGAAGCGAAAGTTCAAATTTAGATCTAATCAATCATGTTCCAGTCCAGTCAGTCACCATTTCGTAAACTGCGGCTGGTTCACTCGAACTGCGAACGAATCACCTGACGTGGACAAGACTGGCCTCAAACTAGATGCGTCATGCGGTCCCCCAAATGGGGATCGAAACCGCCGTCGATGTCGGTAAATATGTTTTTGGCTTCAGCATTGTTTCGCTTCTTCGTCCGTTCGCTGGTTACTCGAGCTGACAGATTGTGGTGCTGTACGGTTGAAATTAAAACACATCAATCTTGGTGCAGTTTGGTCACTCAACCGGCGGCGTGCGGAGGAAACCTGCTGTTGTTCCGGTGAATTTACGGTAGATTGAAAACCCCTCTTTCGATGCTTGAAATGAATTCGGTGAAGCCACCTAACCACCACACAGTCACTGCGATACGTAATACGATATTAGAAGTTGCGTGCAGTTTGCCGCATATTAAACATTCCAAAGTACTCTTCACAAAGCCCTAGAATCGCAGCTCTGCGAACGCTGTTGGCAGATGCAGCATCTATGGAGATACGGGTAACTATCCCCGCCCCCAACAGGCACTCAAATTAGAAACCACACACCCCCACACGCGCGCACACTCTCTCGGGGTGCACAAAACTACTCGTGTAATTATTCGTGTGCGTCTCGGCGATGCACTATCTCATCAATTATGCGCTGCAATGAGCACCAAAGACGCGTATTATGGTGCGGTGCGGTGATAATGGAATTAAGCAAACTCGTGCTCGTTGCAACGGTGTACCGTGAAGTGTGACAGCACCGTGTGCATGTGTGCGAGCTTTCAACAACTCAACCGTTATCCAATTGAGATTGGGGAAATGGGCACCAAAGCATTAATTTACCTCCTCCCGGTGCTCGGTGATAATCGTACGGGTAAATCTTAACGAGATACAATCGCGAACCGGTGCCTCGCGTAACTGCTTAGCGGAGATCGGTTACGGATCGATGAAGATTGGTTTTCTCAATCGCCCGTCACCACCGACCTTCGACCTGGCTGGCTTGGTGGCTGGTGAGAAGAAAGCCGTGTCTGTGGCATCTAGATTGTTTATTTACAGAAAAATAATCGTAAATTTTAAGTACAAGCCGGCGATTGGGGAAGGGGAAGTATAGGGTGGATCCCAGTGGGTGTGATTCGATTACGATAATCTCGTTTCGTGGTCGTTTGCTCTCGCGTACCTTCACCGACGACCACAAAACAACTCCCGGTCGGTGCCCCCCGGGCCAATCAATTCGCCATAACAAACGACTCATTTCAAGCAGCTTATGTTCCGCTAGCATCAGACGCCCCGCAAAAGGGAGGGGTGAGTGAGGCAATTTAAATTCCCTCCAGCGTGTGGTGCCGATGGATAGATTGCTCATTCGCTCGCTTCGGATGTTGTTGCCATTGAACAGCCGTCTTTCGATCGTGGCTGCCGTCGCTGGAATCAACACTTTGCGATCCCGCAGCGAACAAACGGAGTAGAGATTGAGGCCGACAACGGCCAATTGATCGTACTGCGATTTCTGCGTAATTGCAGCAGGAGCAGGATGTAAATCCCTGTCCGGGGGTTTTAAATTCGGTTCATTCTTTTTTTTCGGAGTGGCTTTTCGTTTCTCTGTTACGCATTTCCCGGGGTCATAGTCCGTTCTGCTTTTCTAGCGCCACTCAGTAGCGAGCATCAATCGGACAAAAGGGTGTTTTTTTTTTGGTCGGAGGAGATGGGTTTGTATGTGTGTGTTGCGTGGTGAGTATTGATTTTGGATGCTCGCATACGCATGGTCCCCGGGTTTTGGGTTCTTTTAACTTTCCTGTACCGCCGGGAGCGGAAAAGCCACAACCGAACGTAAATATTGATGTTCGTTTAAGTATCCATCCCCTAGGCGGTTGGGTTTTGCCGAAAGTATGTGGGTTTGTGTGTTTGTTTGTGTGTGTTTGGGTGTGTGTTGTCCGACGAAACGATCGATAATGATCGGCCAATGGCCTATGCTGGCCCGTTTGCGAAGAACCAAAGTGTTACAGATCTGTTCTCCACTGACTCGCTCGCTCGCTCGCTCGCTCAGTTGTTAGTGATTTGTCATTGAAAAATAACATTTAATGAAACAGCACAAACAGCACGCAACATCAGCGCACACTGCCAAGACTCGATCGAAGTCCCATTAATCGTGCGGAGAGTTTTGCTGCAACGCTGTCACTCGATGTTCCGCTGTTCGGTGGACTTCGTTTTCAAACTCATTTCGTTCAAACTTCCAAGACATTAAACCACATCAGCTGGAGGTGGTTGATGAGCAGGACGTCGTACACCACCGGTTACAGGCCACTGGCCAGCCGGCGATCGAAAACTGCACTCTAAGCAAGGAGTCGAGCGACGCTTCTCACGTTTCGATCACTGTCATGCACCACCAAGGCTGGCGAAGTAGAAGCTGAGAAAATTAATTACGAATCAATTTATCATTACGCGAGTTCGAGGCGAAAGTTTTTTGCCCTTTTTCCTACCGCTGCCTGTCAGTGCGATCGGTGCTCGGGGCGATGGGAAAACGTTTCGCTTCAGTTTCGATTAAATGAGACGGACAAATCGATTGACGGGTATTGATTCTGTACGGAGCGGAAACGGAGGATGAAAAGAAAAACCCCCGGTGATGGCACCTAACAGTGTGAATGATGTATCGTTAGTACACGAAACACGGTTCCGCTCCGGTTGACCGTCGCACGACCACCATTTGTACACCATTACCGGCGGTGCATTTTCAATGAGGTGGACCCTCGGACGGGGGAAAAAAGCCACTGCAAAACCGCGCTAGTTAGCTGCTGCAATCGCTTTTCATCGATCCCTTCAGACCCCCTGTTTTGGGTTGAAGGCGACAGCGAACCAAGGTGCGTGTGGCGTGAGGTGGCGCACAAATGACTGAATCATTTACAGCAATAATTAAATTTGCATTTTTCACACTCTCGCCCGGATGTCGACAGTAT
>NC_064877.1:84073146-84078146 GCF_943734665.1 Anopheles aquasalis
AAGCACTTCACATCCCATGGAATATTTTGAGGCGGAGACCCTCTGATGGAGATAAGCAACTTATATGCAATGCCGCTGCAAAAAGAGTCCTCTCCTTGCGCTTGGACTGGGATGGTGGATGACGGGTGGCGGCTTGCGTCTAAATGAATTACGCGCCTCTTTCCGTGCGCCTTGCCGATGCCGATGCTGGCCAATTCAATTTATTTCCTTAATAGGCGTGCCACAAGCACACAGATACGCAGACTGGTGCTCAGATTGGCCACATGACAGGCGTGCTGACCGCGACGTTAGGATTTATGGTTGTAAAATTTACGACATCGCTATAACTATACCACATGAACCGGTTAGCATCGTTTGGTAGTCTCTTGGGTAATTTTTGTCTTTTTTATAGCCCCGCTTCACTATCTCCAGCAGCCAGACGGACACATGCGAAGAGAAAGTGAAAGATTTGCTCAAAGTATCTAAATTAAACATCAAACCAATCGCACTGAGATAATGGAACCGGGGGTAGCGATACGGCCTCATCCGGCTCGTCGAATTGTTCTCGGGCACTACGGTTAACGGGCACTAGAACCTTGGACCCTTTTACGCCACAATCACGAAATGGAGACAATTCCAATGATACTTTTCCGATAAGCTTCCTTCTCGAAAGCCGGGGTGGGGAAAAGAGGATTAGCGATGCAAGCTGTTATGCGACACCAATCTATGTCGCTCGCCAGCTAATACAGCAGCGTCCTATAGACCCTTTCCCCTAAGCTCGCTTGGCCGGATACTTCCCTTGCTCGAGGCACAGATTTAATGCCGACGATGGCCATAAACATGGCAGAGGAGCAAGGATTTAAAGAGCAACACACAAGATGCATGTCCTTTTACTGCGGGCTTTGCGGGCTAGCGTGGATTCCCGGCGAGTGGAGCATCATAAGGATTCATAAATTCTAAAACCAGAAGCCAGAGCCGGGAATGGAGAGCGAACGACCAGAGAGTGAGAGAGTCCATACTGGCTGTTCAATTTAGCACCGGCATCACCGGGAGGACGTAGTCGTGTGCTGCCAATGCATTGCACCAGGCGAGAGAGGAAATGAAACGTTCCAGATTAAACTTTCCAGCACGGCCATTGCTCATGGTGCTCGTGAAGAACTGCCCCAGCAAGGAGTCATCCAAGTGAGCTGCTGCTGTTCTACAAGAAGTTATCTGCAGCTTTGTGTCGTAGGATCCTCGTGGTTTTCGAATTTTAAAGCCAAGGGATGCGTCACTTTGGTACCAGAGAGCACGCGGGGAAAAGATAACGGCATGGTCCGTCCGACGACCAACAGCTTGCTTGCTGGCTAGAGTAACCACAGAGTTGCCCCCTTTGGTCCGTGTTGGTTACGTGTCCCCGGCATTCCGGAAATCTTGTCAGCCGCTCTGGCATGTTCGACAGAGAGGAAAGGTTGGAAAGAGGAAGGGCCGGGAAGAAAATTTATGACACTGACCTCGAGTACACGGGGCCATAATCATGAATAGTGGTAGTGGGTAGTGGTGCCCAAGCAAGAGCCAGGTGGAAATTCAATAGAGGCCCATTCATCAGGATATTGGAAAGGAAATGAAGCATCAATGGAGCCCGGAGAAGGGTGGATGTCGGTTCTCGGGGCGGGGGATGAAGTAGAAACAGCATTTCGGTTCTCTTATGTGTATGATGCAATTTATGGTCTCGCCCATAGTGTCGATGTTGAATCATGTATGTTTATGCTTTCCCTCAGGTGTGCCAGAGGTTTCGGCTGAGGCAAAGAGTCGAGACGAACAGGCGAAAGACTTACTGGCATCACGAAAGGGCCTCGCGTCTCATACGTTTATGCTGCTGTAGCATTAAGATCAATCGATCAACTTCACCTCTCACCGGTTTTTGCGTGTGGTGTGATGAATCCAATTAGGTTTTAGTCTGCCAGTGAGCCAGTCAGCGGCTTAAAGCTTTTATCTTTCATGGTCACTGTCCGGTGGCAATAAGGCTTCCATTCGGTTGACCTCGTTTCTGACGGCATAACGATGACATTCACCTTCGCTTCAGAGTAGTTACAAAATAAAGGTGGACGGCGAAGCTGGTTGACATGACATAAAAGGATAGCGTGCGATGCTTCGCTACCAGACACGTGCTGGAATGGCCATGTGCAATTCGAATGCATGTGGTTCAGTGCAATTCCAGCTGCATCACGTGTGTCCGGGCGTATGGCGTCAATGGTGGACATTAGTTGCCACCGCCGTCAGTCCACTCCGGTCGCTCACGACGTGAAATCGTGCAAATGGGCTGTAAAGCTTGGGTGCGGGCCATTCGCTTTGCTTGCAACACAATCGCACTACTGCAACCGTTGCAATCTGTTTGGTGATGGAATACTTTCGTGTTCAGCACGAGCAAGATCTTAAGGTATGCTGGAGCTGCTGCTGATAGTGAGCAGAGCACTCGGAAACTCTTCTGCTCATTCCATCGTTCTTGTAAAACTTTGTCCCGGGATTGAAGGTGAAGAAAGTTTCGGCACTTTGTGTGGTGATTTGGTGATGGAGTGAGAGCTCGTTTCAACCTTTGCCAGATGTTTAACTTCTAGTCGGAATTTCCGTTTGCGTTCGTGCTTGTGTCTGTGTTTTAGAAGAAAAATCTAAAAATGTTGTCCAAACAGTGCTCCATTTACCATAGCCAAAGTGTGCCAATCGTGAAATCCTCTTAACGGTGTCAGTTCGTTCGGTATCTCAATTGTACGGATGTTCCACTGACTAGCTGCTAGCTAGTCGTACAGATGTCGGAACGAACGGTCGTCACAAGAATCGTTTCCAAGAAAACATTATCGACGTCGCAGCGCAAACAAACTCCTGCCGCTGGCCGGCCAATCTTCCGAGGGAACCTGCGGCGACCTAGAGACCAAACAGTGGTTTGATGTGATTAGAAGAGCCCCCGTCTCCACTCCCGTTGATCGTTGGTGACATTCGCTGCACCTCCCCTGAACAAACATAATTATCGACAGGCGACAGGGCTCACGGGCGCGAAGTCGGATAGCTTCCTACCTTCAGGCGGGTGGATCGTGCCATAAATTATGATCTGACAGGGCACTCGTTTGAGGTTTGCTGCTTATTTACGGAAAATCTTTGCCCTCGAACCTCGGGCCTCGAGCCCTTTCCCCAAATTACAGCGACATTACGTTAAACGACGCTCGGGCAAGGACATAAAGACATTCGGCTTGCTCCCTACGGACCGTGATTCGGCGGAAAGTGTCAACCGCACCGACGACACTGAAAAGAGAGAGAGAGAGATGGAGAGATAGAGAAAAAATAGGCACCAAGCGGCCAGGTTGAGTGGTTGGAAGCATAAAACCACGGCCCCGAAAGGCTTTCCCAGAAGCCACACAAGAGTGTGACGTTGGTAGCAACAATTTGGTTGACTGGCTGGTACGTAGAAGCCGCGATATGTCGTCCATGCGTCGAGGCCAGGCCAGGTTGATGCGCAAATTATCTTTTGATTAAAATTTTACGAAACTTTCTGTCGCGTACAGTGCGTGGGCGTCACAGGATTACTTTGCGCTTTTGCGGCCTCCCGACTACCACGCACATGATGATGCTGGTGGCGCTGATGGGTCTGATGTTGATGCCGGATCCCGTAACGCAGGCTCCGCAGGCCGACAGTGGGTTCACTTGAAAAGGCCAGCTCATGACGGCTTTACTTGACAAACCATTATTTTATGGTGTGAGCATTAAGGGCTGAGCATAGCGTGAGCTCTTCCGTGCCAAATGCGTCAACGTGCCCTGTAGTGTTTTAATTTTGTGTTTTTCGTATCCAGAGCTTTAAGGTTGTTTGTGCAAGAAATTTTATTTTGGGGTAATGTTTGGCAGCAGAACGGGAAGTATTTCAAAGTTTCTTCTTTTTGGATCCATCGTTTACAACAGAGGTCTTAAACTTGCGACCGATGGGTGGCATACGGCCCCCACAAATTATTTTGTGCGATTGAAGTAGTGTTTAAAAAAATGAATTAAGGAATTTTTTAAAAAATATTTCAACATTCACTACATACTGGAGTTTAAGATCTCTGGGTTATTTAGCAATGTAAATTGCTATTAAAAATCCCTGAAAATTACCGGGTACCTGGCGCCTCCATTTTGAAGGGCGTCTCCATCGCAGGCAATGGAGCTACATCATTTCATTTTTCCGTATTATTTAACAAAAGGATGGAATAACAAACGAACAAAGGTAGTGGGAAAAACAATCGAAATTCCGTTACTCCTTGGATCTTCAAATAGTCTCATGATGGAATTATTTACCGTTAATTCCGTTCTCACAAAACTTCTGAAAGCCTAATGCTAAGTACGATGATTGGAAGCAGAAATTGAATTAAGTTTTCTTCCCGCTAATACACCCTCATAATGGCATCAGCACAAGATTTGATCAAATCATCGATGAAAGGATCTCTTTGATCGCTCTTCCTTCAAACAAACCATCACAAGACCGGACGGAGGCTACGGACGTCCAGTTGTTACGTGTATGAAGCAATCAAAGTAACCTCGCAGGACGAGAATGCCATCCGGTTACCCAATAACCGATAATTCACCGATCGTAGCCACGATTTTGCATGCTTTGCGAACATTTATTGGCCGTCAACCATCGATACGCGCGAAGGCATCAAACGATGGACCGGCATGCAAGGGTATGCCAACGCCAGTGCTCCCGCTACTCAACATATTAATATCGTACACAAACAAACTCTCACGGCACCCAGCACACGGTCCGAATCATGGGGCCCATCCCCAACGGCCCCATTTCCCGTGCCCGTAAACGAATTAATACTTTTCCGTCGACCGGTGGGCTCGCGACCAATAACGCGGAGAGTAAGTTGCAGGAACGGACGAACCGAACCGAAGTGAGCGATAATAATTTTATGCTACCATGCGTATCATCCTGCACCTCCCCGATGCCCGGATGGACATGGAGTCCAGCAGTCCAGTGGAGCATTCCGCACGCCTCGGCACACGCTGACCACGCGCTC
>NC_064877.1:84083146-84088146 GCF_943734665.1 Anopheles aquasalis
TTCAACATTTGCTCCACCTCCACCCCTCTTGTCTCCTCCTTTTTCCACCCATTCGGAGTGCTCTAGAGTGGTTCTGTTCAAGCAACAACGCACCGCATCTTCTGGTTCAGTGACTTCTAGCGAACCAGCATCATCAGAGCAGCAAAGCTCCAAAACAACACAGACACTGGCACACAAGACGGGCCGGCATCGTTTGCCCGACATGGGCTGAGCTTCAGTAGTAGCTCGAGGGTAGTGTTTAATTATTTGTACATACACCACCTGTGCTCTCGGTGCTCTCTCGTTGCTGCCTGCCACCCAGCGAAAGGTGAACTTCTTGTGAAAGATCTTTGAACCCCGGACGGACGGACCGCACGTACAGCCAGCATACGATGACGTACCTACGTCGGCCGAATGCCCGTCGCTCTTCCGCTTCCCGCTTTTGTGCCGGAGAGCGCAAATGATGAAGAGAATCGCACATACAGCAAGAAAAACATTTTTCAAATTGTACCTCGAACTCGAAACCCGCCCCGCGGTGGTTTGATGATTTTGCTCAAGTTTCTCAACCATTTCAATCGCAAGACGATCCTTGCGGACGTCCTTGAATGTTTTCTCTCTTCACTTCGCTGGCCGGCTTATTCAATTTTCCGGATGGTTCTGAAACAATGAAGTTGTCTTTGCGCGTTCCGGTGGAACGGCCGTTAGGTCGCGTGACACGCGTGACAAGCAACCATTGCAACCGTCCGAAGGCGAGAAACAGATTTCACGACTGGTAGCATATCAGCAGCAGCAGTAGCAGCAGTTTTATGATTCTTCATGCCCTCGGTGACTCGCTTTTGCGCTCAACTCGTTACGCGCCACCGGGACACTCCCCTGCGTTACTCGTCCTGCCCTTGGTGGCGTTGCTTTGAGTACGTCCTCTCAAACGCTTCAATACGGGACTGGTTGCGATGAGTGTTTGAAGCTTTGCGCGAAGAAGAAGCACCTTCGCCGGGGCACCCTCGATAGCATGATGCAACACGAGCGCCGTAGTGTCAAGCCGAGAGCTTCTAAGACTTCTAAGCTTAGGAACACAGACACAGACTGCGAGAGAACGCTGCGGGAATACACACAGTGTTCGGCAAAGCTAAATTAATTCCTCTACACAGCACTAATTTAGTGATAATGATGCTTTTTAAGAAATGGAAACACACCGACGGTTGGACCGACCGACCGACCACCAACCAAACATCATCAGCGCAACGGAACGGACGGTGGCGCAAACAGTGGTGCCATTTGGGGTCCTTGTGAGGCTTCTTGCTGTACTCACCGCACTAGCTTCTTGAAGCATTCCTTCGATTTCGCCATAGCCGCAGACACTTTGGACAGTCAGCGCTTTAACGCAGGTTCATTCTCTCACTCTCCTGCAAGCACAAAGATGCCACAGACTGCCCGGAGCTCTCGAGCGTTAAAGATGACCGGTGACAGAGGTAGAGAGAAGAAGAAGTAGAGAGAGAAAAAAAACTCATTAGCTAATTTGACCTCGTTCCGTGCCGGACCACTTAACGGTCAGGAATGACACTTTTATGGAGTATCGAACAGTGAGCGAAGCGGTGCAAACGTGGCACCAGCCGGTGGTGGTAATGTCGGTGGTAAAGTTAGTTAGTTTCTGTGGGTCATTATGGGTGCGAAGTTTTCTCGCCTCGCCGTCAGCATTACGCAAACAGTATTTCCCCGTTTCCGGGGAAGGACTCTCCGGAACTCGCCTGCATTTTACTATTCTCGGGGTATCCTTCACCGCTCACCGTTAGGCAGCCGGTGTTATGATCATGTAGAACATTGTAATGAAAGTTAAGAAGATTCTTTGTGTGCGATTGTTCGTGTCCTATCTGACAAGAAAGATTAATAACCGCCCGGGATGGATGGATTATTAAAAAAGTTGATTAAAGAGATCAATAGGCGTTCAGCCATTTTGGAATCAAAATTCTTTCGCTCTACAGCAGTTTTTTATTAGTAACGTTGGTGTTCAGTAAAATTTACTATTTCTAATATTAAAGATTCAAGCATCACCATTTGATGAGTTTGTTGAGAACATCAGTGTAGTTTATGTTTTCTAAAATTCTTGTATATTATATCCAACAGAGCACATTCTGACATGCGAAACGCTCTGGACATTATTATAAAGCGCTTCCGCGGATTACGGCCATGACGAGCCAATATTTTCAATCTAAAAACAATCTCCATCACTTGGCCATCAACATCAACTTGTGCCCCGTTGGTGGATTAAACTCAATCAGAATGGCATCCACCAGTAGCACCGACACTAGGCGCCGGTACGACCATTAAACTCTTGTTAGTGCCCCCGTAGAAGGTGATCCTCATGCTTCGTGCTATCGTGCTCCAAGAATCGTTACCCTAAGACACCCGGCTATGGCGAGTGCCCCCAGCGTTGCCCGGTAGAACCACCCGCACAGTGAGATTACTTTCTCGCCAGCGATATCGATAGAATCAATTACCGATCGACATCGGCGATGATGGCTCGATTGTATCGTCAGCAACGGCGGCGCCCGTTGTCTTGTGTACGCCGCAGAGATTGACGAAGTTTTCAGAAAACTTTTTCCCTGCGGTTCCATTCGGAACGATTGAACAGCGTGGGGGGATGGGAGGTCCGTGTTAAAAACCGCCATGTTGAGCAAACTGGCAAAAGGGGTGTTTGGATTCCGTCCGATGCTCATAACAGGGCGATTGTATCGCATCCTGGTTCGTCCCGGGCGTGACAAAAGGCGCTCGTTGCTTGCCTTGGTTTTTAACACTTTTCGAATGTTATCCACTCACATCCACTCTTCAATGGAAACACGGATCTTGCTGTAGCGAGTGGCAGATAAAGTTTTCCTTGCACCATAGTTTACCACATTCCTGAGGTGCATTCTGCGTAAAGTCAACGCCAAAGGGGCGCGCAAAGAAAGCGTATCAAACCAGTCGTGAAACTTTAATAGCTTTCAAGTACCAAACTTGGCCGTTTAAATGTTGCTTTCGATTTCCTTCCTTGGGCTTGATTCGGTTGATATCGAGATGGCGGAAAGTGAGATGCGCGACGTTGCTCACTTGAAATGGAGCTTAAAATGGTTTTTGATAAACGCAGTAAAGAACATATGACGTTGACAATTTCACTGACGAATGTCACAGTTCATCGGGAAGCATTCGCATACATTCCCAAATTGGATTCCGTGATCCGTAATTCATGCCAAAACGTTGATTGAAGTCCGTTTCGGGATCCGCCTTTTAACAGCCACTGCATAGCAGTAACATCAGCAGCAGTAGCATCACATTTCGATGCTTTATGTGCTGCCTTTATGCGCTGTAGCCTGATTTGGAGGGTACATAAACTAAAGCGAACGGCTTTGGATGAAAAATAGTGGCAGTCACGTAGCAATGGCCCATCCGGCATTCGTTAGGCGTGCCAAACATCATTTCCGCATTAGGAAAAGTGTCATATGCTCGCTGCGGCACAGTTGCTGATGGTTCGCGTTCCCTTTTCTTTTTCTCTTCGTCGTCTTTGTGTTCTGTTACCCCCCCTCCCCCCCGCACACATAAGCTCAGTTTCCACCTTTGACTCTTGGCCTCCACCGAGCAGCTGACACTGTTTTGTTTGCTTCACCTTCACCTTCGTTTGCACATAATCAAGCCATCAGGCGCTGACGAGGAGGTGACGCTGGGTGCTTAGCAAGCGACAGCCACCAACCGACATCTTTGATGTAGCGCCACCAAGACTGGGACGGGGCCTGAGACGAGCCTATAGTGCACACGGAGTTGATGCGACCAAGCTTCTGCGCTCATTATCCTACAATCCCGGCCGGGGCGGGCCATCTGTAACGGTAACGGTTTCGTTAATGAGAGCAATCTTAAAAAAGGGGATCATTTGTCTCTTAGCGGTTCAGCGGGAGGCCCAGTGACCGGGCTGTGGCATGTTTGGATACCAACGGGGCTCCCGGTCTGACGGTCTGATGGCCGCCAGTGTCTCGGTTGGTGAGTGGCATTAGTGGAATGAAGAATGGATTTACCGAGCAGAAGAGATTCATCATGTTGCCCAGCACGGCTAAGGGGCTTGGCGTCTGGCTTTACTCTAGATTAAGCTGATTACAGCATCAACTAGACGTTGGTTTGCTCCTGGCGTGAACGAGTTGCTAGTGAGCTAATTCGAAATGTTGTAAAATTACTTTGAACATGAAAAGCGTTATGTAAAGAATCAATTTCCCACCCATTTTAAAGAGGATTTAGTTGAGATTTGGAAAATTCAAAGCGGGAATTTGCTTTGATCATTGCGAATTGGATTGGATTGTCTCCGTGAAATGATGTTGATCAGATAAGATGAATCAAGATTTCCCGTTTTAATAGATTTTCAGACAAATCTCCCAGAGAAGACAGATTCGCACATTAAATCCAATTCTCGCAGGGAAATTTCAATTTTTTCATCAAGAAGCATAAACCAGAAACTATGCTATTCCTCCGGAATGCTCGGCGCAGTAAAGACCGATCCACATTTATTGCCATCATCGCCAGCCGAGCCATTAGCGGGGAAAGTTTTGTGCCGTAACTCGCGAGGAGGAAACTTTGGCCATTTTCCCTGCCCGTCATCCTCTTTCCTCAAAGGCCATTCATTTCAAGCTGAAGTGGCTGCAAAGCTACACAAAGTGGGCATGATGTCGCTTTGGCTGCGGATGTTCACGAGCCACCCGCTTTCTCACGCTTTGGCATCACATTTTTCAGATTCAATCAGAAGGAGAAAAACTGGGGAATAACGGTGGCTTGGTTCGATGGTATAAGCAGCGCACTCCGACCAGGTTCCACTTAAATACTCTACGCAAATACGCATCATACCGAGTTCATCTCGGTGCTAATCCCGATTAAGCGGCACAAGCAGACAGGCAGACGGACAAGCATCCTACGGTTCGCGATGTGTGTGGGCCGCGGTGGGATGCTTTGGTGGGATTTTTCACATTTTCCATATGCTCAGCATCGTTGGAAAACGAATGCTTGGTACG
>NC_064877.1:84093146-84095646 GCF_943734665.1 Anopheles aquasalis
CTAAAGCCCCTTGGGGACACGTTGTTGTACCGATTAGCGTTACCCGTAGAGGTGTGTATCGCCATCGTAACACATGGATAGGGAGAGGGAGTGGGTTGGTCTGTGAACAAAAACTGTAACCAGATAGTATTGCGAGAAAACAATTCCTTTTTTTGATAACGCCAAAGCGTGGTCCAAGTGAACGATCGTACAAAACATGGTGCCGGACGTGGTAATACTCAAGAATCACATGCAGCCCCCACCTGGGGTGATGCCCATGGTTCGCTACCAGTCTGACCTAATTTTCTATGATATGTTTTAGGCTATAGTGCTTCGCATTGTTGTAATCCGTAAGCTTAAACCAACCCAGTGATGCATGTTCTTGATATTTTTTTCTACAAAATCTAAGGAAAAAGGCGGATTTGCTGGAATTTAGAATCCATTACTGTGACTATTTTGAACTGCCTGAAACGTTTCAGCAATAAACAACCTCATATCATGCAAAGAAAACACTTTTGCTCAACGCACTCATACGCTCCACGCTGTACGTGCTGTTGCGCGGAATGAAACGGTTCCATTGTCACCGCCCATCCACTGGAGACGGATCAAGGAACGGAGTGTGTGAATTAGTGCTAATTAGAATGAGTGTCAAAGGTTTCGCGTCGCGTCGTCGAAACAGGCAAGGGGATAGACCAAAGAATGGCTCCATCGTTTGCAACCAGCAGCAGCAGCGGCAGGAGTTGTCGCATGAACCATTTACCTAATGGATTTGGTCTTTTATTCGTCATCGTCAGCAAATAGATCATTATTAAACACACAAACGATAGCAATAAGGTTCGGGACTTGTGGACAATAAATAAAGCGTAAAATATATTGCAACAAATGTTTGTTTGATACTCTCTTCCCGACTGCTGCATGAATTGTGCAACCAAACGAACGTGCTTTTAAGGGAAAACATTATATTATGAGCTGCGGATGCTGTGTCTGCAAAGTATAAAAAAGCGAGCGCACACACGTACACGTACAGATGTTTGACCTTAAAAAGGCGAAAGGCGGAGACATGGCCACTCTCCTACCCCATCATCGAACTCAATTTTCTAGTGGAGCGTGCAATTTTCGATTGGATTCCGTGTCAATTCGATCGCACACCACACACCGCCGGCCTCGGCACATGCCGGCAGCGCTACGACTACTACGCAGAGGCCCGGTAGGTTTTTGTGCCGTTTTCCAATTTTACGGCGCCTTCGCCTGGCCAACCAACCCACCCGATCCGCCGGCGATCAGTGCCCGTGGAACCGTGGAGGTCACGTAGTGGAATAAATTTATTTAATCCAATGATCGAATTTATTTCAAACATGCACGTATCTCGACTGCCCGGGGGCCCCTTATTCGATTGCCGCGCTTTGCTCCGTTCTAGAAGTGCCCTCGGGCCTCGGACGTCGTGGTGGCACGGAACTACCACCAGTCGTAAAGTGAAGCTGGAACCAGGGTTCCGGCATGAGCTTGAGTAAACCGAAGTGATGACGACCGAACGAAGGAACACATACACCGAACTACGGCGCTGCTGCTGCAGCAGTACTCTACCTCGGTTGCCCTGTGATGATGAAGACTAATTCATAGATCATAAAAATTAATCAGTGCCTTTTACCACACCACAGGGGGTGGTAGCAGTGCATCTCGCGGCATCGGTCGTCTGTTGTATCGTCGGCGTCCAGCATGGCAAACAGAAGAAGCGAAGTTCATCTCGCGTGCGCTACTCATAACTGCGCGACGGAACTCTCCTTCGCTAAGGGGCCCCGGAGGTCATCTCGGTGGATGGAATTGGGAGAGCAATAAATTTTCTTCGCTTCGCATACTGGTGGTTGGAGCAGCGACGGTCTCGACACTACTAGAGGTTCATAAAGTCAGGCACTAGCCGACCGCACACCACACCGACACGGGGCTATATTAATTACAGGGTGCCAGTGTGCACGTGGCCACTACTGCGACGCTGGTGCTCCGGTTTGAGTATTTATCTTTTCGTTTTCACCGTGAGTCTCAAAACCGGCACAGGGAAGCAACGCTACTGCGTACTCTCCGATGGGTCATTTTGAAATCCATCCCTTGCCCACTGGTGTCCGGGACGGAATTTTCGGTGTCGTGTTCAACATCACAGTATAGGAACTGTACAAAAAAGGGAAACGTTAGATTGGCACTTTTGCTGAGGAAGTGGGGTAGATTACGGCCACTCATAAGCTGTGGTTGTGAGGGCTAAAACTTTTGGTATCCCCCCGCTCCAAAACCTTCGTACGCCATTCGGTTTGGCCTGTCCGCCCGTAAGACAAAGTTCGTTGAGCCAGGTACCCCAGGTTAAAGGGATTGTAAGGCGGTGGCCAAACGGAGGGCCAAAATGTTCAACTTTGACACGGCTGTTTATGGGCTGTGCGGGTTAAGCGATTAAAACATTTTACTACCAATGTCCTGCGGGGTAGTGGCGATGATCTTCATCAATGCCATTTCAGGATCCACACCCCATGAGCCC
>NC_064877.1:84100646-84103146 GCF_943734665.1 Anopheles aquasalis
GTCAGGGAAAGGGGTTTTTGCTTAAGCCAATTTCAATGCCAACCTTTGCCCTTTCGAGTATACATCTCAAATCGAGGAGGATGCATCCAGCCAATACTATTTGGATTGTTTGTTTGGAAAACTTTTGGCCAGGTGAAAATTAGCTTTTTTCATCTTCGAACAGAGACTGTCGTTTTGTAATTGAAATGCGTCTCTTTCGTATCCATTTTCTAGTCCTTTTCTCAAGGAAATGGCATGTGGTGATATTAAATAATTTAAAGAAGTTTTGTTTTTTTCTATTAACCGCTTGTTTGCAAATGAATGTATTTCAAACATGATCTTCTCAAAATGGCCTGTTTGGTGTTTGAATTTTCAATTGAAACCATCAACTCTCGACGGCAAAAACCAAAACAAATTCCCAGATGCACAAAGCGTAGGCCACACGGTATAGTGGCCCTATCACGGTCGTCCGATCAGGCAACCCTTTTTTCTGCACATTTTCCTCACCCAGACTTTTCATCACCCGGTCAAAGGGGTCGATCTAATCGACAAATCTAAAATGCGGGCTCGCAAGAAAAGGGACTTTACTCATAATTGACTGTGACTGCGGTTCGCATGAAATTCGTGGCGTCCTTCCCCGAAACGGGGTCCAAAGGTACCGCCGAAATGGAACATAAGCGACGCCACCGGTGGTCGTTCCGTTTCGTGCTGGAAGACAATATTTTCCAAAAAGGTAAAAATGTCCAAGAGCTGTCATACTTTACTTTTACGATCTGGTTTTTGGTTTATTTTGTCAAACAAAATTTAACAACACTTCTCACGCCGTGTTTAATTACCGGAATGATTTTAATTATGGTGCCGCTAAGCCTTTAAAATATTGAAGAACGGCCACGGGACCCTGCTCGGTCAAGGCGGTCGCACGACGATGGCGCAAAATTTGTAAATCTGGCACGTCCACCCATTCGGGCGGTCGCTTAAATGTGGTGTAATTGCGCTATGTAATTGCCATTTAGCGTCCGATCGGGGCCGGCAAAGCAGTTGTTGCAGATGCTGTCGCTTTTAACCTCAATTGGTAGCTTGCATGGTAGGTCCTTCCAAGATTAAGCATCCTGTGCGGTTATCAAACGTAAATCGAGTTGTATAAATTATCATTTTATGGCCGTGTGTGGAAATACGAGGGAATGGTGCTGACGTATCGTGATTTACTTGGAAGCAGAATGCATTTTATAGCGATTGGAATGCTCTCCCTAGGTAATCCTTAATTGAAATCACCTTCTAGCAAAGCTGCGAGTAAACTTACCACTGGGAACTGTATCTACTACGTTTGGTGTTGCCCTAGAGTATGATATTCCCAGAGATGTTTGTCAGTTCGGGCACGTCAGCTATTTGCATGATACACGCCCTGGATGCTGGCAGATGTTTCCCCCAGATGCAGTCATGCCTGCTCGTTTGACATTCTTCCTCAAATAGATGAGGATAAAACGTTTATACGATAAAACTTTTAATTAAAAGTTTACTATCGAAATGAAATGCCTGCATATTGTTGCATACTTTGCTCTAATGAAAACTCGTTTAGTCACCGTGGAGCAGTAGCACCACAGAACGATTGAGTGAACCGCAACAAACGGTGCCAACAACACACGCAAACTGTTTACGCTCGAATCGAAATATGTCCAATGTCCTCAGTCCCTCCCCCAAACCCCCAGTCACTCTTCACGTGGCGATAAAATGGCGATCCCTGCGAGTCTCCTTTATGTTGGATGCATCAACAATGCTCGCGGCGCGCGCACTTCCCGTAAACATAAACTCCCGTCGGTGTGAAATCAAAATTGGAATCGTCCTCGATCTCGTTCGGCATCAGGCATCCCGTTTTAATCGCCCCGAGCGACGGTCAACCGCAGGCGCGATGGCGTGGTTGGACGCAGAAAATGTACCGCAACATTGTTTGCCTAGTTTCGGTTCGGTCCATCGCCGCTATTATGGCCGGTTGGCTGACTGGAACACATTTTCGATGCCCGCTAGTACGGTGAGCATCACGAAAGGATGTTTTGGAGCGCCACTGGAAACGAGAACACAATTAGAATGCGAGTTTCTGGTCTGGATGAGGACAGTTTTGGTGAGGTGTTCGCTAGGACAGGACATCCATTCAAACAGAGTCAATCGTTTTCTGTGGTTTTCAAATAAAGACCCCGGGGCCTGGAGGTATTTTGAATGCAGCGCAATCTGGTAGAGCGTATAGTGTTTGGAATTTGAAATTTGGCAAATAGCCGCAATGCCGGCAGCATGGAAGGGGGCTTGACGGTTAAAAGATGTCCGTTTTAGGGTCTGATAATTTCACATTACCATATGATGTGGGGATGATTTTGCTATCAATCAACGATTGGGTTGAGATAAATGAATGTTTTGAGTTCTGACCCGAATTGCTATAACAGATCGAAACATTTCTCGATGTCAGCTTATCATAAAGATATACGATTTGAAATGACTGCTTGTTCCGGGAAATATTCTCTTCCCTCTTGAG
>NC_064877.1:84108146-84113146 GCF_943734665.1 Anopheles aquasalis
GGCAAGAAACCACCGTGGCCACGGAATTTACGGCAGGACATAAGTCATGGTCTCCTTTTTCCCACCAAAGCATTATATTAGGAAAATGAAATAGCATTCTTCGTTCACTTATCATACATTAGCTTCACTTGAATAGCTTTCTAATAACTTGCCCCTTGACTCGTTTGCTGTTAACGAGGAAGCCGCCATGACTCGATGGTTTGAATCCATTTCCACAGAACGCCTTCGTTCTAAAGGAAGGATGTCTCCCTCTCTCTCTCCACACCTCTCAAAGCACTTGTAGCATCGAATGGTAAACGGTTTGAAGTGAGAAAAGAGGCCCCATCCTTACGAAAAGATGCCTTCTTGACGCCCGCCAACAAGCAAGATTACAATCCGTTTCAGGTTTTCCAATTTCCCCCACGTGCCCGCGCGCTGCAGCTCACGCAAAAACGCACACCGAGCCCTGTTCGTCCTTCACTTTTATGTGCCACCTGCCTTCCTTTTCCTTTCTGTTTTCCTTTTGCTCTATCGACGACAATGGCGTTGCTTTACACCGCGTTAAGGCGTTGCGTCCTTTAACGCGCGTCTGATCCTCCGCTGCAGACGACTTTCGTCTTTATTGCCGTGGCTTTGGTCTCCGTTCGCATTCATGCGAAGATGGTCCTTCCACCGTCCACCGAACTAGAGCAATTGTCCCAGCGAGCGAGCGACTCACCGTGAAAGGAAAGGAAACGGAACGACACCGAATGGGGCAGCTTTTGCAGAGCAACTCGTTTCCATATGGCCACGAGTATCCTTTGCCATTGCTTGAGTACTTTAACGACTACGGGGCCGTCTGTCAGTGTTTGATCGGGTTAAAACTGTTGCAGCTAGAGAGCCTTGAATTCCACTTCAAATTCTGTCTTGGCGGAACCTCAGTTACACCCAGCGTTACTGACCTGGTTTGTAAAAGGATAACATCCTTCTCAGTACAAAATTAATGATTAAGTTCATTTGCGAGGAATTAAAATTGATTGATGGGATTAAATTCCCGTTCGTTTGAAAATAACCGATTGAAATTATACTTCTGTTTCACATTAAAGATATCATCCGGATCCGGGTTCACCTCACTTCAATTTCCATCAAACTCCTTCCCCAAAAAAAAAAAAACAAAACATTCAAATTTTGGGAGCGCTTGACGCTATTTTAGTACTTACCTTACGCTACGTCGGTCGAGGGCTTTCCGGTTTTATTATTTGCCTGCCTCAATCAAATCACATACCTTCTCCGATTCGACTCTATTCCTGGTTACTTGTTCCCCGTGCTTCGAGCTCCCTTAGCCCTGGAAACGAAGGTGCGCAATACGATTTCCTTTTCTCATCACTCACAGTTTACCACATACACAGTACAGACCCTGACGAGCCCCACTATGCTTGAGCTTCTTTTGAAAAAAAAAAGGTTTCCATAAATGGGAAATCACGACCACCGTTAGCTTTGAGGAAAGATCTGGTGGAAGGAGCAGCGGCATTTCCAATGTAAAACCCCAAAACCCTCATGCCTCCCAAGACCCAAAAGCAAAAGGTCGCTCCAGTAACGCTCATTTCAACACGCCCCTTCAATACATCTCCACTCCTGGGGTTGGTCCGGTTGTTGCTCCACGACGCTTTCCTCCTTTCCATCGGCCCCTCGTGCGCCACTCCGTGAAGATATGTGTACTCCGGGCAAGGGCTCGCGCCTTGATTTAGGATGCCGGTGCCGGTGAACTTCGGCATCGATCCTCTGTTGCTCTGTGCCGCTCCTGTGCCAAAGCAGGAACAACGGAATCGACACACTCAAGACTCGCGTGATACGCGCCGTGGGTGGATGGAAGACCGTTTCCGTGGCCCCAAACCAAGCGAAACCAACTCAGTGAGTGAGTACGGCCTAGTGTTTCTTGTATGATGGCAGCATTGCTTACCTTTTTGCAGCAGCGCACATGACATATGCGAGTGAATTATTTAGAATATGCCCCTGAATGGAAAGCAATAAATAACGCAAATGAAAAATGGCCTGATGTCGATGAAGGGCTGTTCAGCGGGGAGGGGAGGAAGGTAAGTGGATCCCGAGGTCCCGAGGTCCCGAGGAGAAACGATACCAGCGATTTATGCTTGACAAATCGCATCCGGAATCGCACGGCTGATCGGACATGGCACGCAAAGCTCCCGGGCTCCCCTTTGGCAGGTGATCCCTAACACAATTTGGTACAACTAACTCCAATGTTGTGAGCGTATACACACAGCGCCACGAACCATATTGGAAGCAAACGATTATTTATTGTAGCTCTGCGTGTGTCTGTGTCGCTTGCACGAATGGCGGTACGCTTTGTACTTAATGATACTTTTATGACGAACACGACAAGCGACATTATCTCCGGGGAAGGGTTCTCTGAAGTGGAGGTTCACCGCATGTTCGCTTTATAAATTGAGCTCTGTAGCGTGGTTGCTCGGTTTGACCGATGCCACAATGTCTCAAGCACGTGCATGTTGCACGAGGATAATGCGGTGCTGCAGCAGATTTAGTTCCTGTGCATGCATTACGGTTATGAAAAGCTGTTTCCTTTACTCTTTTGTTCGCTGCGCCTGTTAAATCAGTGAACCATTTATATAAATAAACCCGAGTACACCGAGTAGTTCCGGTCAATGACTCGCAATGGTAGCTTCTCGAACAGAAAACCCATCCAGGTTCCCAGGTTTAGTCACTGGAAAACTGTAAAACAGTCAGTAATTATCCGGGGAGTTCCTCGGTACCTTCCACGCTCCTCGAAAACAAATATTGATCTGCACGCTGCTCGTACGCTCGCGGAAGGTTCGTTTCAGCACGCCAACGCCACCCGCTACCTAATTAGCAATGCTGCATAATTCATCCTCTTGCCGTACGTTCATTGAATAAGCGGAGGGAAGTTTAAATATTAACGAGATTAATAGTTCTCATGTGGCTGTCAGCTCTCGCAGCGGTGGTCGTCCTCCAACAGTGTTGACTGGCCGCCCCGTGATGCTGAGGCTGATTATCATATTGCATAAATTAGATCGTCACTGATAGCGACGAAATATCGACCGGTGGCGAAACTTGGCCAACAACTTCTATTCTCCCCGGAGTGCTCGCTGGGCTGCTCGCTGTGGAGTAGTGGCTTTGGTTGTCTTAAGATGTCCACACGGGTTTTCCGCTCGGGAGTACATTGTTTTACGCTCGATACATCGAGACAAGGCGAGTCAAAGTTGGCCAAGCCTGCCACTACTGCTGCTGCTCGTAAGCTCGAATGAGAAGCCCCTCGAACGAGTGGCGCGTGCTACTGTGATGGAAATTTACGGCCATCGGGCTCCGTTTGCGCGCTCTCTCTCTCTGTCTCTGGTATGCTGCTGCTGCCGTTGGTCCGATGGCTGCCAGACCGGAACCGTACACCGACACCGGTTTGAAATTGTAAAAGCGTTGCTTCATATTTAGTTCCACCGTTTGTGCCTTCTGTTCAACGGCGATTTGGAGAAGAACATTTAAAATCGATTAAATTTATGTTGCATGCATCTGGCGCATTTGGGGAGCATTTGGTGTCGTGGCATCACAAAGGCAATTCACTTGCATATCCGGGTTTTCTTTGTTTTTTGTTTGAATATTTGAAGGGATAAACTTGAAGTGCTCTTGTTGCCCCAGTTTCGAGTGGCTAAGATGGCACCGAACTCAATTACATGGTGGCCAGTAATGAAACAATGGAGGAACCATCAGGAAGCAACGATGGGTGCTCCGAGTGCTTCTCGAGCTGGAAACTTTACAATTTCATTCGCACAAAAGAGCCCCAAAAACTGCAATAAAGTCACTTCGGTACATTTCGATTATTGCAAGATGTTCAGAGCAGCGTGCTCGGAACGGAACTTCGAATCAGGAACAACTTCTTCTTCGAGGAGTCGTTCAGCTGAAGAGTCCTTTTCGAAGAGCCCACTTTTGTGTGCAGCTCTTGTGAGGCGTCGTAATTTGTGCCAAATTATTATTCGTCTTTCCCGACTCAGTTTCATGGATGCATTGGCAATTACGATGAAGTTGCTGCATTCAAATGAGTTATGCAAGTAGTGTAAGCAATGATGAATGTAGGAAATACTGTATAACTCCACTACTTGCAGTGTTTTTATTGTGAAAATTCGCATTCGCAAAAGTTATACTATTCTTAAAAATATTCTTGGAATAATAGCTTGGTCGGTGCCTTTGCTTGATGAAGTAAACTCATTTATTCAATCGATTTCAATTCTATCTTATACAACTTTGATACCAATTCATAACTGGTTTTACGGTTCCCTCTCTCTCCCTCTCTCTCTGTCTCTTTTTTGCTTTCCATCTCCCATTCAGGTACCCGAAACCCGGCACCAGCAACCCAACGGTAACGCTGAACGTCGCCGATTTGACCGATCCGAAAAGTATCCGGATGAATAAGCTCACTCCACCGCCGATTCTCGTTAACCAGTAAGTAGCGCTAGGATCAAGAATCACTTTACGACTACCTTCGCCACATTCACTCAGCACACTTTTCAAAGAGCGATAAAACTTTCCTGTCTTAGCCCGTTCGCCGCTACGCCATTTTTACTTCTGCCACGGTAACGCTACGAGAATCCGGGATAGCGGGGCTGGAAAGTTTTCTTCCGATGGAACAGAGCAAAGGCTCCACGCTCAGCGTAAATTCATTCGCAGGATGTTTGAATAAATTTAAATTTTAAATACAAAGACTACGGCTACATACTGGAACAGGGGAGCCAGTGGACTTGTTTTATCACAAAGTACACATCACACCGACGTGCTTATTAGCATAATTTTACGTTTATCAACATCGAGGTTTCAATCGCTTTTCATTTTCATCTTTGATGATACGCACCATTAAAGATTGTCCTAGGTTGCACAGAAAATAGTGAAAATGAATCTTCTTTGATCCATAAATCTCTGGCAATACCTTTTTTCAACATAAATTAGTTGTTCCACTCGCATGCCATTACGCACTGTCTTCAAATGGTATTAACTGGAAC
>NC_064877.1:84120646-84128146 GCF_943734665.1 Anopheles aquasalis
CCTTACCTCCATGCCCCAGTTACCAAACTAAAACAAAAAAAAACCATCGTTGCTAATGGTCAATGGGCTACGTAGTGGTGTCGTTGCAACCTCCCTGACGCAGTGTAAATTTACCAAAAACAAAACAAAAACACAAAAAAGTATCCCAATTCTTATGCGGCCCTAGCTGGGACTGGTCTGGAGTGAAGAAACGGTTCACATGTCATTTGTTTTCATCTATTTTTTTTTCTCTATGCACAACACCGCATGAAGTAATTTGCCAGAATGTTTGTGGGGCTTTGTTTCCATGTGTTCGGACCGCCCGTAAGCGTGATCATATCTCTAACCTCTAATTCCCCAAACTCTCGATTACCTGTTGACTTGTTGTTTCGGGTTTCGGGTGAATGAGTCTCGGGCGGCGAGAGCTTAAAAGCGGTCAACCCCTCAGACCGAGTGAGGTCATGGGGTGCGGAGTTTGCTTTCAAATTTAATTAAACAGTAGCTACCTGTCCAGTCCCACTGGTTCCCAAGCAGCACCCAAGAGACCGTCCCTCCAACGGTGCACAGGAAGTGACAGGGAGTGTATGGGCGTCGCATTAATTTATGATTATGATTCTGCTCGATTTCACCCTGAACCACCTTACTTTTCTTTCCCTCTTCGTCCATCGCCTTGGTGACCCTTTTTGGCTTTGGCTTTTTTGTGGAGGTTGCATCATGTTCTGGAATCAGAAATCGTCAAGATGCGAGGTGTGTTGCTTTTCCATAAAAGAAATCTCGAAAGCATTGTCGCTCGAAACTTTTCGAAAACCGTTCACAAAGTCCTACGGCGAGTCACGGGACGATTTTACGAGCCACCGTAAAGCGTATGCGGATCAGCTCCCACCCCCGTGACTGCTGCTTTGGTTTATTATTTATCCTTTCCCCGTACGCGAGGCCCCGGCAACCGTCAGTTCCAGATGATCGCTTACCGGGAACGCTCGGAGCCCGGAACTTGCCTTTATGTCAAAAGCTCTGATACACCGGGGGAGGGATGTAAGCTTCGGGGTGTTTTATCGTGGGTTTTGCATACGCCCGGGCCCCTTTTACGAGCCCCGGAGCGCCGGAGATGGGCAACAACAAAAAAACGTGGCTTACCTGGCGCCTCCATCGCTACCATGCGCCTCCATTGGCCGGCAGGAAGGATGGAAAATTTAATGAAAAAACATATACACCGGCACAACATGAAATGGGCGATGATGCGTGGAATAACCTTTTCCATTCGTTGTCCCCTCCGGAGCACCGGAGGTGGTGGGAGGAAGTGATGTTCCGCCCGCATTCTGTTTTCTTTTTTATGTCCCGCGAGACGCTGGATGACGACGAATCGTTGGATGTTCGGTCGTTTTTCATTATCGATAGTGTGCCATGCTTTGAGACTGATAAAGCCAAACCTTTTCACGCTTGAGCGTGTCGGTGTGCTGTATTATGTTGGTATGTACGGTGTATCGCATATCATTAATCACACACATAGTACAGTTGATTAAGATCGGATGAAAAGATTCCGTTTTTCAAAGCAACCAGGGAGTAGATGGGTGGAGGAATGTAATGAGGTGGCAACCAGCAATCCTGCAATTCATTTCATGACCTTCACCGGCACAGTTACAAGCAGAATGCATAATCGTCTATTTATGTTGGGTTTTGTGGTCGGAGGAGGCGGTGCTGGTGCTAGCTACTAACCGATTCGTCCCGAGGCGTGTCCAGCGCACACACGCGGCCTATCTATTCCATTCGCAAAGTTGCCTCTTTTTTCTTCATTTATCTGCATCTCAACCCTCGTCATCAGCATACATTCGTTATGTAGGCGACTGAGTAAGGGCATGGAGGAACCCAGTAAAGATGCTCTGGAGGCAAAACGAGCTGAGCTCAATCGTACCAGCAATACGTTAATGAAGACAAGTCCTTAGCCGCCCTCCCAAAAACGATTTGTTTTCGTTGTTTGTTCTCACGCTCACGCTGTTACTAGTCGTTAGTTTTAGCATGTAAGGTAACCTAGAGATATGGAAACCAATTAAGGCGAGTAAGCTGTCAAAACCTTAGGCGTAGGCAAACAGTAAACATAAACTACTGTTTTTTCTCCACTTTCTCTCCTTTCTTCTCTCTCTCTCTCTCTCTCTCTCTCTCTCTCTCTATCTGACTCTATCTATCTTTCACTCACGTCTTGGTGAGATTGAGTAGCGTAGCAATAGGAACATAATAAATTAAGGGTCCAAAAACAGAGAGAAAACAGAAAACAAAATCATACATAAGCTTGTTGAAGAACTTAACTACATTAGACGGTTTGAAATCCACAAACAGTTGGAAAATTAGTGAGCTAAGAAAAAAAAGGGTAAATTTAATTCCCTCCCAAATAGGGGGTAGCAGAGAGGGAAAGGATCGTTCAAGAGCGGCGATAATTCATTGCATATGTCTGCTTGCGTAGAATTGTGTGCTACATGGATGTTCGTGTGCGTGATTGTGTTCGTGTAACTGTACGTGTGCAGCGTAGCGTGTTCTTCGGTGTCGTTATCTAGTTTGTTACTGAATTTACTAGCACACACACAAACACACACGCTAACTGATCTGCTCCAGACGTTTAGATCAGTTTCCCTGTTCGCGTCCTGTGATCATTATACGGCCGTACGGTAAACGTTCAATTGTATATACTAGCAAACACCTCCCAAGCTATCTTTCACTTGATCGTTACTGAAAGTTTCATCGGTTCGCCACTGGTCTCGAATTTAGATAGAGGCAATCGGAAATACAGCAAACTTCTCGACTGTGATTGCACTCTTGTTTGGTCCGAGGCACGATGGAGTGCCCTCTCAAGTGACTATTGCTGTCTGGAGGCATTGTTTTCCCATTTGTGTGTGATCGCTAGCTCAATCCTACATTCTTTTTCGATGGCAAAACCAACAGGTAGCTAATGTGGGCTACCGGAGAGGAAAAATAAGAGGACCTGTACAGTACGCACCTATCAGTTGTTCAACGGCATAGCCCTCTAGCGCATATTGAATGTTACCGATTAGTTAATTGATCATCGGACGGCAGATGAGCAAACGAGACGCAGACTCCACTGGATACGCCGGTGGGTACGCTGGCTCTTTACTCATGCGTACAACAGAACGGATTCTAAAACAAACAATAAGTAATTGATCAAAAACCAAAGACAAAACGAGATCGAGGGTTGGGGTAAGAGTAGGGCGCAAGAGTGCAGATAACGAAAATCTCCAAAGTTCCCCCCGCAAAAAGTGGCACACGCAGAGTTCGTTACCACAACACTCTGCTCGATAATGCATTTGGTATAGCGATTTTTAAACATCTGTTTCTTTGCCATTTCTGTCTCGATTAATGTACAAATTTCAAAGAATGTTCTTAAAAAGGGTCAGACTTAAGGGAAAATGTGAAATCAAACCTTACACCGTACAGCTCGAAATTATAGCAGCTGCTCGAAAAACCGCGAAACAACGCGCGAATCGGTGGACAAAATGGAGATTTAAATTTATTTTCAAATTTTCTCTTCAGATTTTCTCTTTAGATTGAAAAGTTCCACATCAATCGTAGCAGTATTGATAAAGATACAGATTTTTATTAAATCACGTGTTCGCAGCCATAGGTTCCACTGCATGTGCTTTGACCACCGGAAAGCTGACGAGCTACCGAGATAGCTGCGAGCAGCCCAGCCCTGTTTGAATGATATTATTGGCTTTGGTTGTACAATTTCAATAAACTCTTTTCAATCGTAATCATCATGGTGAAAAGTGTGTTTCCCTGGAAGCCAAAACACTCCTTACCAATAGAAATGTAGATGAAATGGAGGCTCACGACATGAAGCAACTGTATCTAGAATCCACACTTCCGTACCATATGCCTTCGATCGATTATAGCTTCAGTCGCTCCGTTGGGAATCGCGGACAGCGGTTGAGCGATTCAAACACTAAAGTAAAATGGGTACGGGATGCGGGGACTCATTTAAAAAAAAGGTACCAACCGGCAACGCCGCGAGCGGTTTTCAATCCCATTCATATCAAAACCATTTAACCGAACATTATTTCCGCCCAGCGTGTAATGTAATTAGTGCGAGATTAAAGAACGTAGCATAATTACTCTCTCAACAGAAAAAAGAAATCAAAGCTCAAGCCACGGTGACCGCTATCGGATGGAGTTCAATGGAGCTGTCTGCTCACTGTAAATAGTAATAAAGGAAATATATATACATTAAAAATGGAGTGAAACACACACAACACACACACTTACAGTAGGGGTTACAGATTGTTCTTAGAGAGTATCTCGCAGCAAATGAGTTAAGCATAATATTACAAATGGTTAAAATGACTTCAAACCACATAAAGGGTACTTCAGACAAGGTTCAACTAGTGTGCGGTAAGAGAAGAAAGAAAAGAATGGAAGGAAGAATGCCATAAGAGCTACACTTAAGGGTGAAACAAGCGACAGATTGTAGAACGAATCCCCGTTGATCGCAGCAAATACCAATTAAACAGCAGAATCAAACTAAACAAATCAATACGGAGCAGTAGTAAAACATTATAAAAAAAACCCACAAAAAAGGCTACAACAAAAACCCCTATTTACAAAACAGCTGAAAAACACACGTTTCCTTTCTCCTTCGACACTAGCCTAGACTGTTACTTCCTTAGCAAAGCGAGTAGGGAGACCCCCCGGGAAACAACCCTAGACCGAGACAATGAAGCCAATAATGTAAGTGAATATATCTCGTAAGTAAGCAAGCAAGCAATTGTCGGACGTCGAACGTAATCAGAGTAACTCAAATGGAAAGCAACATCAAAGCAGTTCAATAAAGAAAGATATTTTAAACTCAAGCCCGACCGCCTGCCCGTCTGTGCGATCCATGTGCTTATCGTGATCGCAAGCTGCATTAATTGTTAAATTCAAAAGCGTTCTAACGTTCGTCGTTGTGCAGTTTGGGCACGCATCAGTTCGAAGTACGCCCAAACCCGTACGTGAAGGCCAGCTATGGTAAAGCCATTATCCTCTGGTTTAGTGCGCGATGCGTTTGCTGGTGCTTTGGAGGGAAGCGAATCGAATCCCAATGCTGGGCCCTATCCCGTCGTGGTGTCACAGCATGCGCGCACATGATGATTAGTCATCCGGTTACTCAACTGAACGATCAACCGTCGCACGCTCGCTCGCTCGTTCGCGCTAGTGATGATCGGCCTGCTGCCGGTTGCGCCAAAATAGCTACGCCAGGACGGTGAGCGTGAGCGTGAATTGTCGCCAGAGCCAAAGCCATGTTATCGGAGTCACTCGGAGCAATTAGTGGCGTGAGTAGAGTTACTTCTTGTTCGCCGTTTGCCCTCCACTAGAACGCGATTCGAACTCGTTTCAGGCCAGCCAGCCAGCAAGAATCCATAAACCACCGTATGGATGCGCCAGCGTGAGAAGTCGTTAAAAATAAATCGTCAATCTCATCGTATCGTTCTGACTCACGACGATGTGAGAAGATATCATCCGGGAGCGAAGTGGATTAATGCTAGATACTAGAGAACCCTTTTGCAGGAGAGTGTAGGAGAGAGGAACAGAGCGGTCGATATGAGAATAAAGAGAGAGCGGGAGAGAACGAGAGAGCGACCTGTGCGCCACTAGAACAACATCACAAAATCCCACTTTTGATCTTGCACGGTTCTCTGGCCAGTCGCTCGACTACTCCGACACGATACACACATCGCTATCCGAAATTCCGGCCACACACCCGTCTGTGCGCGCCTGCGGTCGGCCGCCGTCACTTTGTAGTAGCCCGTAGTGTGGGGAGCAGAGGAGTGATCGCCGGAGTGTGTGGAAACCCGCTAGTTGATTGAATCGTAAGATCGTTACCCTTCATCTGGTGCCTCTCCCTTAAAATTAAGGGGGGGATTGTGATCATAATTGGTGCAACCCCGTTGTGGGGTAGAATTGATCAGTGTGGCTGGGAGTGTCGAGAGCTCATCGCAGTGATATCATCATCGCAAATCGGCTCGCTCACGCGCGGTGACACCGAGCACGCATACCTTCGTCGCGCACCATCTGCTGCACCGCCGTCTTGCTCGCTAATCAGGCAGTTCGCTGTACACATACAGGCATAGACACATCGGTGAGGTGGTGTAGAGGGTGGTAGATTGTTGCTGCTGCACCGGTGGAATGGTGCGATTCATCTCCGGTGTCACAAGATGTTTCGTGCGCGGAAGTGAGCTGCGAGTGTCACGATTGTCGTTCGGATGAGTGTGTCCCTGTGATAGATGCAAGATAATGTATCTTATCGTGCACCAAATTTCATGTGTTTGGAATCTTTGATCTGCAGGTGCACCGTGATCCAGAATCCGTGCTCGGTGCTGCGTAATTTATTCGGGAGGAAAACAAAAATGGCGCACATTCTGTGTGCCCACAAAACCGGTGGCCTGCACCAGCGCACCGACTAAGCGTCGACGTCAGTGTCGGAACGACGCAAGTTCGAGCTGGTTACTACACGCTTAGTCGCGCTAATAATAACCTCACTATTGACGCTCGGCTTCATCGGCAAACCGCGCCAAATAGCGCGCACGATCGCTCTCTCTCTGTATTTTTGTTCCACCGGTCTCGTGCCTCGTTCCTTGTGTTCTACTGGTGTCTGCGTGCCCGTGATCGTCCAACATGCGATACAATCAGCTGCTGGTGCTGCAATAATGATGTCATCCAGTGCAGTTCTCAAAGTTTTGCTTCGATGAAAATACATATTTTGTTCGGTAAATCGATACTGAACGGCTGCTAACAAGCATAAAGAGGGCATGTAATTTGCTCAACATAAAACTAGTTTACACATCGCAATCGAAAAATGTTTACGATGGCTGACTTTGAAGGATGAAAGCGAGTGAAGATCGTTTCCGACGAGGCTGCCCGTAATTTGACAAACCAGATAAATGCACTGTACCATCTTCTGGCCTCTCCCAAAACGGCCCTCGTCGATCCCGCTGTACAAATCCCCCAAAAATCCAGAAATAGCTCCAAGAACGGTAAACAATCCCGGTGCTCCAGAGAGACGATCTTTCATCGACGGTCGAAGTGAACGATGTTCGGTGTGTGATGTCTGTTGTCTGTTGTAGCGACGCCACGCGCCAGGTCTTTGTTTGACATTCAACATTCAAAACCCACGGATTACGGTATCGTCAAAACGTCATCGGGTCGGAAATTGATGCGATTGTGAATGGTTCGATCCCCCGGTGTAGTAGATCATGCTCCATGAGCTCCCATGCTGGATGTCGAACAGGCTGGAAACAGCAATAAACAATTTCAGTAATAGTGAATTGATTGGAGGATAATTGCCCGTACGATGCTGGTGAATGTCGTCTGTTTTCTCGAGATCTAAGCGTATTTAAAACGTTAATAATTATGTAAAATATGATAAAAAATACGAAATGAAGTTTCACAGCTTGCACACGCTAAGGAACATCGAACTGCAAGTTGATCTCTGATATTTTAGTTCTGGTATCCAACGAATACTACATTGTTCGTGCGGTT
>NC_064877.1:84133146-84135646 GCF_943734665.1 Anopheles aquasalis
GGGATGTGAGATAAGTTTAACTTTTGTTTCTTAATTTATAATTCTTATTATAACATATCGCTCACGCACGCCCGCATGGACGAACACGGATCTATATAGCCTATATACAAGTGAACCTGTGAATTTGAATGTTGTGGGATCGCAATAAAACTGAATCTTTTTAGTCTTTATAGAATCGCTCGTCTTTTTCCCCGTTTTATGTGAAGAGAAATATGTGAAAGCAGTCTGTAAAGCATCTATCGATGGTAATTTAGTTTACTATTTCAAGTTTATAGTTTACAGTAATTTAGTTTTCGTTTCATCACAATTTTTTTTTGCAAAATTAACCTTTCTTTGATCCAAATTAACGATAGTTCTCCATTGGAAAAAAACATCCAACATAAATCGGAAACAAACACCGGAATACACGAGAGAAACGATTGAGCAAACTGATCCACAACTGAACAATCAACTGGTTAACCACTATCCACGTCAGTGCCAGTGTGAACACAACGCGACTCATCAACTCCAGCTCCCATTAATCGCAAAGTAAATGATGCGCTTATGATGATGCTTCCCGTGAATCGGGGTCTCTTGCGTAATGCTGCAACGATCGCGTATGCGTCGGAAAAACTGGAAAACCCGGACGGTAAAAGCGGAAAACAACCTTCATCCAGCCACGTACGTAGCACGCAACCACCGGTGTCGATGCATCGTCGCATTGTCTTACTTTCTGTACGCACCTCCCGCGCAAACCCGATGCTGCCGATGCTGATGCAGCGCATAATTGAAATGGGAAGTGCAGAGCGCAGAGCGCACTAGATAAACATGCTGATTACCGCGCTCAATACACACAGACACACACGCAGCTCACGTAACGCATTAGTCGAACCGGATCATCGTAGTGTTTTTTCGTGCGTTTCGTGCTTTCCTTTTCGTTCGTCGAGTTTTTTCTTTTAACTTTGCTGTATTCACAATTGCCTTTTCCCCGATTAGTATGCTTCCAATTCGTTTACTTGCCTTGCGTATTTTAAAATACGCAATAGAGTGATTAAACCAATAGCTCTATTTTGTTAATTATTTTAAATCACTTTAAACGCAGCAACTTATAATGGAGTAATGGTTTTAAAGTAAAACGTTAAGTTGTTTGATGGAGACGCGATTGCATAATTGGCTCCACGAGCTACTTGGATTAAAATGTAAGGCCTAGGAGCGGAAGCATCGCACCAATCGATCTACTCCACAACGATCAACATGTTGTACACCAGAAAATGCTCGTCCATTTTTATGCTCTCTGGTACTACAGCGTCCGCGCCGCTGGTAAAACATGGTTGTAGCGCAGCTTCGTGAATCACACAGGAAGCCCCGGACACGGTGGCGAACCTTCAAAAGGCTGGACCAACGAATCGATTGGCAATTGAAAAATGAATTCATGGTCGATCGTCGAGGAAATCCAACTGAGCTGACGACCACGTGCTTCTGCTAGTGCCCGCTGAGCGGTGGAAAACTCGCGAAACGAACGGAATTCGACGATACAGACGGTCCGGTGCATTGTTAAAAAGGAAAATTCCGTGTTTTCCACCCGTGTTAGTGGCACACACTCGGTCGTGGTGCATGTTGAAACTGATTGGGCCGCGTAGACACGGTTATCACCAGCTCCGGGGTGGCCCTGTATGGTCTGGCGCTTGGACTACGACGCCACGGTGAGGCCCGTTCGTCGGCGAGTCTTTCTCAAACGCTTCCCTCGGAGCCAGCCCAGGTTTATCGAACTCCGAGAGCGCAAGCCGTGCACGCTTCGGTATGGTAAATGGCGCGTCAAACATGCGGCCCGCCATGACAGGAGTAGGAGCTGGACAGCCCAAATGGGTGCTTTCTGCCACACCGCACCGCTTCGTGTGTCTGTGTCACGGAAACCGTGGTTGTGGCTAATGAAGAATGGTTTACGTGAACGGCAGATGCAGTTTACCAGCTGGAACGAGCCTTATCGTGACCGGTGTGGAAAGGGCTGCCGCCCCTCATCTTTCGCAGAAATCAGACGAAGATGAAAAACGAAAACAAAATGGTGAATATAATTTCCTTTTTATTTCGTTGAGAAGATTGTTCAGCGATTAAAATTATAATTGCTACAAGCGTGGTCAGTAAATTGATTTATTGATGCATATCGCAAAGCTTTCTGCTGCTATTGCTACTAATTGTTGTCTTGTACGAACCTTTTTACATTATTTTCCAGGAGATTTTAATGCTTATAAGTTGCAGGGACGAGTAGTTGGTGCATAACGAATTAGTTAAGATGTTGAATAGCACCACAAAATTAAATAAAGAGAATAGATAATGATGTGATGTAGCACATCAAAAGCATAAACTGACATGAAAGCCTTATCAGTTGAATAAGTGCCGGAAAGCCGCAGAAATTCATTTATTCTATATGCTTATCAGAGCAGATTATTGTAAATTTTTTTTAATTAAAACACAAACGATCTTCGAAGCCAATATCAATTGCAACAGATAATTCCCGTTTCCT
>NC_064877.1:84140646-84153146 GCF_943734665.1 Anopheles aquasalis
GAAAACTACGAAGATTTCTACCCAAAAATACGCTTCAATACTCTTCGCTAACGTGTGGTTGAATCTGGCGCCAATTACGATCTGTCACTCTTCACCGCAAAGGCCGATCGTACTGATGTCCGTGATCGCGCATAAAACCCGTTCGCTATCATTAATACACTCGCCATGCGTGCGATGATCTCGCGAGCACATCGCGCGTATATTTGTGTTGTGTTTTGTTTACGTTTTATGTTGATTGAACAATGGTTTTGATGCTCATGGACACGGGGACAAAATCGTTGACTAGAGACAAGATTTAAATCCCAATCGCATGCTTTGTATTGAAGGGTGGATTGTTCTTTTTCAATTTGTTTAGTATCTCAACAGATCACCACTAAATGCAATCTAGTAGTTCTCCCTGGCGCCATTGTAATCATAAAGCATGATATTCCACTGTTAATATTCATTTTTTATTTATTTCAGTTTATTGCAGTTAAGTTTTTAGCATTTATTTCTCTATCGATCGATGGTCCATTGTATTTTTGTTTCTTTGAGTACACTAAAGAGAACTATAAAAAAAAAACAACCGCTAAAGACCATTGGTTAACTACCTACATCGATTTATTGACTTACGCTACGACTTATCACGAGTACCTAGTCCGTTAGTTGTTTGCTATTTACATTTGTTTAATCGTTTTGGTGCGAATCTGGAAACAGACACTCCGTGGGCATGCGCGCGGAGCAGGGTACGGTGCGGTGGATCTGATGTAAAAACTGCCCTTTTCGTCCCCATCGTGTCCTTATGGCCGTTTGGCGGTCCCTAGAACCGGACGAACGTGTGCCGCGCCACACGAACATGCCGCCGCGTTTTGCTGTCGCGAGCGCTGGTCCCCACATCCGATCCCTCCAACGCATTGTTCCCAGTCGATCCGGTGTCCTGTGGTCGTTGATGGTCGTCCTGCAGCATACCACCGAAGGACGCTCCATCGAGCAGCGTAAGCAGCGTATCGACCGCATCCGGCGTTTTCCGTTCGGGTGCTGGTGTGTCACGCGCCGGTTTCCTGTACACCGGTGGCAGCTTCGTCGTGACGACCTGCTGCGTAGTAACGGCCATCGCGGCACCCGTCTCCGGATCTTGGTTAACGACGTGCCGAACGATCGGATCTTTGTCGCTCGCCACCGGAACCATCCGTGGAAGCTGCATCAGCGTATCGTTCGTGTTGAGCCCGTACGTTTTCACCTTCGAGTGGCCCTCGATGATGAGATAGAGCGGTGCACGCACGTCCACGGTCGGTTTCACCGTTGGGTGCGATTGCTGGTATTGCGAGGCAGGACCAGAGTCAGCCACGGTCAGCACTGCTGGTGGTGGAGATGTTGTTGTCGTTGTTGCTGTCGTCGACGTCGCCGTCACTCCGTGGGATGCCGGTCTGCTGGTAGACGTGGCCAGGGTTGGTAATGGTGTGACGAATGGACCGGCGGGAGTGACGTAGGGTGTCCGGAGGTCGGTGCTTAGCTGTGGCACTAGCTTCGTCGGTTGCGGTACCGTTTGCAGGTATTCCGTGGTCTGCGGTGGATGGAACACGGTCTGGGCCATGGCATTAATGTTCTGTGGATCGTAGAACGTCGAAGTGTACTCCGTGACCGCACTCGTCATCGATGTTTTCGTGAACGGATAGGAATGTTCGTTCTGGAGGATGGTTTTAAGGAGTGGTCGCTTCACGATCGAAGTTTCGCCCGCCGGGGTTGTAAGTCGGATAGTGGTCAGATAAGGCTGTGGCCGGCCATTGCTGCTGAATCCTACTGCACCAGTCTGTTGTTGTTGCTGTTGAGGTGGTTCCCGATGGTGATGCAGGAACTGCGCCGTGATGGATTGCTGCAGGACGGATGGCTCCGTAAACTTGGCCCCTAAAAAGCGAAAATAAATCGTTTTAAACACTGCAGCTGAGGAAACGCGTTCGCTGTCCTTAGACCACACCCGTTCTTACCTGACTGCGGTGCAAATGGTGGTGCGGGACGATACTTGAAACCATCACTCGGCTGAGTGTCGACGCGCTGAGACGCAGATGCTGCTGCCGCGCCCCAGAAACCATCCGCAGCGAGTCCTGCAGTCCAGGGTGCATTGAGTGGTGGTGGCATGAGGACGGTTGGTGGTTCTCGGTTGTTGTTGTTGTTGTTGGTGATGGGCGCACCGTGATGGAGTGGTGGTGCTGGAGAGTAATAGTTCCGTCGCTGAGGTGGTGAAGCGCCATTGCTCCAGTGTTGGTGCTCTTTGCCATGACCGGCTGATGCCTTGTTTTTTGAGGGTACACCCAGCAGCAGGATGTCGTTGCCGGGCTTGTCCTTGCCCGTCGGGCCCTCGGACCAGTAGCGAACGCGGTCCAGCACCGGTGGACTGTAGTCGTACGTTGGATCGTTCTTCAACGGATCACCTCTTCCCACCGGCAACCATTCGTTGTATTCCAACCGTGGAGAGTGAAAGCTTCGCGCCAGATCTGCAAATGATGAGAAGAAGAACGTTCAGTAGGGAATCATTTAATTGGAGGGTTTGGCTTGGTGCTTGCTTGTTGTTTATGTTACTTGCTGATCGTTAAGAGGTTTGGGGATCTAAAATGCGATCCAAGACAAACTGACAAAAATATTGATTTTTAAATATCAGCGCTTCATTTCGAAACAAAAGACTTGCCCGTTTAAGCGACGAACCCATAGAGTGAATTTTTCATCTTAAAAAATCTGCCAATAACAGAAAATTGTAAATTCAACAAAAACTCGACGGGACTACCTGGACAAACTGGTAATCTATGCAAAGAATATTGATTTACGTAGCTCAGATGACCCACTTTTCATTATTTCTTATTTCTTTTCGTTTAGATACTACTTATACATTGTTGTCTTCATCATTTGCATAGTTGCATAGCTCGTTTGATTCGGTTTAAACAATTTTTGTTTTGTTTTTCATCTGATAAGAAAAATCTTTAAAAGCTGTAACTTTGATGACTGAAAAATCACCAATTCGTTAGATGTACTTTCAGCTAGAATCAAGTCGAATTTAATCAACATTCTTCCAAGAATTCGGCTTATTATATTAGAGCACTTTACCTCTTCAATTCATTAGATTGTCCAACGCGAATGGATTGGTGACCTTCTTCTCTTTCTTACAAGAGTCACCAATAAGCGAATTAAGAAACTTAAAATACGAACTTCCAAACACAATTCATTGCTATGCGATCCTCGTTCAATTGTCCAAGTGCTGCGCCTCATTAGGTTAATCATTACTTCAACTTATCACCTCGCGTTGCATCCAACGAGTTTTCATTCCACTTCAGAAAAAGATGTAGCACCCAATGTAACCAATCCACCGCCCCTTCCCCGGAGTCCCCGGGTGCTAAACAAGCTCTCGCTCTAGGTCAGTAACGCCGCCGTCCGCAGGGAAAAAGCGGCATTGTTTGAGCTGGACCAACCGATCCAAACATTAGCATCCCAGACCCAACGCCACAACGCAGGCTTGTTAGCCTCATCCATTCATTCGCCTATCGCGGGAGCTTAAAAGGGTGTCGAAACAGTCGAGAGACGAAGAGACATTCTTTCGCTTTCCTTCTGCGCCACCTGCTTTCTCCCTCTTCTTCTTTCTCCGGTGCCGTACCCTCCTTCACGGCGTGCGCTCGTTGGTCCCACGTACTGTTATACTAATAGTTAAAATCCCTGGGAAAACTCCCTGTCTGTCCCGGTCACTCTATCATGCGGCTTCGTTTGGTTTAGGTCTTCGAAAGCCACCAACTCGTCGCGATCACTCGTCGCGATCGTTCGAAAGTATTACCTAATTGGTGGTGCGCTTCTCTGTTTGCAAACCGAGCGCATCTTGAAGCAGAGAAGAAGGATCATTCGTTGTTGCGTTTCGCTTTTCCTCTCGCACGCTGGCACACCGGAAGAGAGCGCCCGTCGGCGGTTTTGTCATTCGCCACCGTACCGTTCCGTTCCGTGTCCCATGCCCTAGAGCTGCCTGGAGCTGGCTGGTCAGTGCTCCATTAGAGGGCCACTTTGCTCGATCGGTGGGGTACGAGGAGGTGGTCACGAGGTAAAGACAATCGATCATGGGGCCACCGCGACCAGTAATGAACGTCTTATGGGGTGCTGTTAAGTGATAGTTGACTGATAAATCTTGTTGGTCCGTTCGGTGTGACCGCGCGCGCACACTCGCGGAAGCAGCTTTCGGGCACTGGCCACGGCCACGGCTACTCTGCCGACGATGACAGCAGCCCAGCGTTGGGTTAGAAAGTGATGCTTTGGTGCTTCCTTTTTGCTTTTTTCGCGCGAAAACCTACCGCAACTGCAGCGCATTGTCGGATCGCGGCGCGGGGGGACGGGAAGTGATGGCTGACGATGCGTCAAAGGGAGAAGAAAATGGGAAGCTGCAACCGGTAATTTAGACATTTATCGCACCGTATTGTCAGTTGAGATTCAATGACAAATTTGACTGCTTCCCATCCCATCGCCTTTGTTGGGGCAAAGGTAATTGATTTGTTGTTTGTGGCGAAAAAACGGGAAGCTGCCAGTGAGGTTACAATATTTGCACATTTTTAATTTGAACGAGCCAATAAATAATATTGTTTGCTCAATGCTTCAAAGAGCAAGATTCGGTCGAGGAATGGAAATCTCACATCGGATGCATTGAAATCGAGGGTTCGTCGCTTGGTCAAGTCTTTTGTTCGTAAATTTACTTTTCGCTCTCGGAATGCAACAAAAAAGTATCCAAATCAAGCCAAACGGAGTAAAATGTATTGAAAAGAGACACAACGATTGCTCACTCGGTTGGTTTAAATTTTTTTTTCGAAATCGTTCAGACAGTTCCCGCTTTTCAGCTGATTAGCTCCGTTCGCCCTATCGAGAGGGCTCGACCCAATGGCCGCTCATGTGTTTGTGTGACGAATGTTTAAAAAAACAAACAAACAAACAATGGCGAAGAACTTTCGTTTCTCTTCACGTTCGCCAAACCCCCTTTTTCGTTCATTCATCCTTCATTCATGAAGCGGTCGCCCGATTGAGAGATTGCCGTACGCCATCGACGCTCGCCGCTACCAGTGGGAGCGAGCGAGAGAACGCACTGTTCGGTCTGCGTGTGAATGAAGTGCAAACAGAAAATACATAAATGGCTAAGTAGCATAAACGGGTCTAGTGATGGCCAGGTGAAAAGTAAGCTCAAGCACCACCACCAGCCCGCCGAGCCCCCAGCCCAGGGCAGTTTCTGTGGATCTTCGGTGGACGGGGATGATGACGACTCGCGGCTCAAGCTCCGGTCAGGCCACGGCAGGCCAGGCCAGGTGTTGCTAGTTTCACTAATGAAATCAATAAAATATTTTAGTTGATTATCACGACACCCCGTCGACCAGACCGACAGTGGTCAGTCAGTGGGAATGTGTCCGTCACCAACACACTCACATACACCAGATTGGATCGTTGCGTTGTCGATCGCACGATCGGTCGATCCGAAAATGGTTGTTCTGCGGGCAAAATCGCTGCGCGCCAACATGATCGCAGTCGCTGCCGTGGCCGTGGCCCTGACAGTGAATGTGCGAGCCATTGCGGCATTTCTCCTCCGTTCGGTGATCGTCGTGATGCGCCCGTGAACCAACAAAACCAAAAACCGCAACCATGGGAACAGCAACAACGGTGCGACATGGGACCGTTCGACCAGACTTCAGTTTCACCGAAGCCGCACACGAGGTCAGCAGTAGCACAGCGCAAAGAGGGTGTTCCAAGGCAACAAAGTATGCGAATTGCGGGGTTGTGTCGCTTGGGAGGATGACGATGATGCCGAGCCAAGCCTTAAACGTTAGCGAATCGAATCCAGCCGGGTCGGGACTGATCCGGAATTGATCTCGTGGATAACTCGTTTCGTTTGATCTGCCCATACGCGGTGTAGCTACAGGCTTAGACGTGAGTTATAAAGTACCATCGGGGCATGTTTTGTGTGTTCATCATATTCTATGACCATTATTAGGTTCGGGCGTAATGGAGAGTGATGCTCTGCTAATAGTCATCGTAATCGTTTTAGACACGATAAACAAAAATACAAAAACATTCTCGATAAAATAATTTGAAATATTTTATCCTAATTTTATGCACAAAAAATCTTGTCATTTCATTAACAGAAGCTAAACAAAACAATTTAAAATGCCCTTTAATAATAGTTTTCGAACAATCAGGAACAGCTTGCACTAAACTGTGTACTAAATGGAGCAAAATTTACCAAAACATGAGTTTCAATGCTGGCAGATTGTTTGTCATCTAATGCTCTGCTATTCCTTTATACTTTGCGATATCACATGCTAAAGAAAACTTCTTCAACCCGTGCGTAATCCAACGTAAACTTACCATTACTAAAGCTAATTTCGCCTGGACCATCGCTGAGGAGCGCCGCGAGATCGCTGTGCGCTGTATCGCCGGTGATGCTTCCATGGTAACCGTGAGCATCCGTGGTGACACCCGCGGTGCAAATCAGCACCACACAGGACACCAGCAACATCCCGCTGTGGATGGCCATCTTCCGAAGGATGTGGCGGCACGTGTTGGCCCCAACCAATATCGTATATTGTACCGGTCTGCCGATGATCTATCAACCTATACACCGGGGCAGGTGGGGGGAGAAAAAAACGAAAGTTTTAAACAATAAATTTGGAGCAGCTTCTTCCTTGCTTCTTCTTCTTCCATGCCACGGTTTCGGTGTACAAATTGGTCCATCCATTGGCCATCTTTTGCCAAACACCCAATCGGTTAGGCATCGACGTTTTTTTTTTCTGGTGGATTTATGACCGGATCGTAGCGGTGCGATGTCCTCGTCCTCTTGCAGCAGCTGCTGCTACCTCTTGGTTTACGATAGTGTTTGAAAGGAAACGTCGCGAGTATCGGTCGGTGGTCTCATTTACAACAAGTTACACAATGATGCGAGCAGCGTGCAATCCTTCCTCTTCATGCGATCACTTCATGCGCATCGTTGAACGCGCACCATCATCATTGCTCGGTTTAAATGGATACATTCAATCGTACTCTCTTATCTCTTATCGCTCTCACTCACTCACCCTCGAACCACCAGCATTATGCTGTGAGTGCCAACCAGCAGCAGCATCCACATTGTGTTGTGAAATCGGTAATGATGTCGGCGGATCGTGCTCTCCATCGACTGTGAGAAGCTCTCGTATGACCGGCTTATGATAAGAGCCCGGCCTAGCGCTAGAAGTGCAGTAACTCCGTGCGATGCCAGTGCCATCAATCAATATTACATAAAAAATAAGCTACAAAACCACGAAGCACCCAATGGGTTCGATTGGTTTCGGGCTAGTTGCTGGGCCGGTCGGTGAAAATTCAAACAAAAAAAAAAGCTACAAACCGGGAAGGAAAGTGGCCAGTACACCGATGTACCGAGGGGATGGGAGGCCCTTTTTGGCCGACACCACGGTGGCCACGGGGTTCACCTCTTCTGCGTCTCCTTCAATATCACTTGCTCGGAGCGCCAGATTGGAAAAGGAAAAGCATTTTCATTTCCAGCCCGAAAGGAATGAAGAGAGAGGAGAAGAGACAAAATGGACGCGCACACATAGAGGCACACACAGAGAGATACAATAATCCTACTTAAGCCACGTGCGATCATCGAGTGCACGTGGCGCGCGATCCTGGCCCGGGCGCGGTCACCTCCGGAGCGCAAGTGCCGGAACTGCAGTCTCGCTGTAGGAAGTCTCGACGCCCGTGTATGTGCGATGATTAATAGAGCTCGATAGCGAGCTCGATAGGTTTCGGACACGCCACCAACCCCGCCCCGCCAAAAACAGACCAGGATGCCATTATCCGTAACGCGTTTCGCAAGTGCGCTAGGCCCCGGGAGTACTCGTTGGCCCACCTGCCATCGAAGGGCGTTGCTTTCATCTCGTTCGCTGTAGTGATGGCCAGAGCTAGCCCATTCGCCACTAATGCTGCTAATGAGCGGCGCTTACGGCTCGCGAACAGAGAGGTGAGGTAGCGATGCTTTATTTAATGATTACCAAACATCAAGAGCAGCAGCGGCGGCAGCAGCAGCTTAGTACAGTATGTTGCCGATGATGCATTGTCGGTAACATGCCGGAAGACAGCATGAGAGCAAGGGGGTGCCGCGAGCTGCTGCCGGTCGGCTGGCAGTCCGTTGTTACGTTCACGTTGTGTTGTTACGTCGCGGAAGGGCCCTGGAGTGGCAGACAGACCGTCGGCCGGCCAGACGTGGACACTTACCTGGATTGGATTCACTTGGATCGATGATAAATGATTCTGTGCGAGTCGAAGATCAAGCGTGGCAGGAGCGTTTCCCTAGCAGGAGGAGTGTTTAGCTCACTTCACTGTTTCTCAAGTCTTGTGGCAGCACGGCCTTCTAGGATCATCACAGCACAGACGCAACTAGCTCGGTGACAGCACACTACTGTGAACGGAGCACGAACGTCAACTATCTCGGGACCATCATCATCATCGTTCGTTTGTCCAATTTGTCATCCAGAAGAGGAAATGGAGAGAAAAAAGGTGTAAAAAGGAGAGTAAAGGCATGACTTTAAGGGAAATGTAAGTGACAAGTGTTCGAGGCGCCCCATCATCCCCCACTCGTCTTCTTCCTGTCCGTTCCTCTCACGAGCACCGTCTTTTTGGTCCCAAAGAGCTCCGAAGGGAGACAGACGAGAACGTGACGAGAAAGAACAAGCAGTCTCCGACGAATGTTCGTGTGTTTGTGTTCAACGAGCGGCCCCAGCGGCCCCACCAGTCCTGTCCGACACAATCACTTCATTAAAAAGCACTTTGAACTTGACCGAAATCAATATTTGCCAAGGACCACTTTCGCGCGGGCGCGCGCGCCCGTTCAATTGTTGCGATCGCTTTTGACACATCACGGGGTGGGACCGGTTGCGCCACACAGACACACTCGTAAACGCACACACAAATGTGGGGCGCGAGGATCGCGGGGAATTGGTAACATGCTCCAGATTGATGGCGCAGATGTACTGAGCTGAGGCGCATTATTTTTGGAGGTGAGCTCTGGGTGTCTTTGGCTCGTTTCCAGACCACGATATCCGGTAGAATGGTCCACTGGGACAGCGGCACAGCTCCAAAAGAGCTTTTCACGTTTTCGAGTGTGATTTCTTAACCATTCTCTTGATGATTTATTTTTGAGCGATCACCGCGCACCGAGCACCGCTCTTACGAGAAATCCTTGGAATACACAACCTTCGAACACCTTTTTTCCATCTTCGATCAAACGATGTTCCCGTGGGATCGGAGCGAAACCGAGACCAATTCGTCGTAGGTAGGTTTCGCCAATACGATCCGCACGTGAATCACGTAACATCATCAGCGATCAGCGCCGGTTATTAACACATCATTGACCGATGCTTCCGCCGGTTTTTCGCGGGTTGACCTTTCGGTTTCACTCTGTTTCACGGATCAACCACGCAACGGTACGGTTCAGTGTTTTGGATTCATCGTTTTTGGGGAACGCTGGGAGTGCTCTTCAGTTTTAGAACGTTTTAGAACAGTACAGAACAGTGCAAACGTTCTTTTCACTTACATTTTAGAGATGTTCTTTTTAATATAACGTTTCTTTAGCTTTACGAAGAGGAACACTTATCTACTTTACTAAGATTACTTAGATTGGGACATAAATTCTGTAAAAAAATCTTCCACGCATGCGACACCAGTTATCATCCATTTTCATGCACTGCACAATCCACAAACGCACTCGAATCCATCGCTTAATACATCTTAACTAGAACAAAACTAACCTTATCAGCCTCACTTATCGATACAACATCTGCGAAATGCACGCACAATCCTAAAGCACCAGCCAGACCGAAGCAAAGGATACACAAAAAGGACACACGATCGCTACCAGACTCGTCTCAAGGGGAAAGTAAAATCGCGCGGGACACTCGCGGGAGTCAGCGAGTACGAGGTTTCACGCGCGACCCGGCTGTTGTTGCTGTTTTGCCTGCGTATTGTTATGCTGTTGCTGATCGACTGATCGCTTGATTTGAAAATGAATTAAATTTTAAATCATGATGATGATCATCAAGCGCGTCGTCGTCGCACGTCGTCGATCGTCGTCGGTCGGGCCCGGTTCGTCCCACCCGTCCACCCGTCCGGCCGTTCGTTCGTCCGTGGGGTTGGCTCCGATCGGGTCCTCTCACTCTCGATCGTGGTTTTTCTTCTCCTTTCTCCACGGGCGACCACAGGGCTTTCTAAGCCTTTCTTTCTCCCCTTTTCGCAGGTTCGTCGGTCGGTCGGTCGGTCGCTCGGTCCTCTCGCTCAGACGTCGGCCAGGGGGTGTTTGGCGCGCTGTGGCTTACGCCTGCCTGGCCACCAGCGCCGTGAGCGCGATGATGGTTCTACGCAGTTTTCATTTTCTGGCTCGGCCGCGCAGTGATAAGTTCTTCTGTCGGCGATCCCGGTTGATGACGGGGGAGTTAGATGGATTTTTCTTTTCATTTTTACTCAACCGCAATACTGCAATAGGATGAAAAATGAAAAACAGTTGTTCAGCTAAAAAAAAAGTATTCCATATTCTAATGCTATTAAATTAGGATTTAAGAACTAAAACACAAGCACTTATTTGATCACACATCAACACTTCAATCATTCACCCAATACATAAATATCTAAATATTATTATTGGTTTTGAGAGATTTTCTTAGTGTCTTTTTGTTGCGATTTTCCATTTATTTATGAACCGGTTCTGCTAATAAAAGATTTCTCGGAGAAAATATTTATAAAAATAGCTTTTTATTGTTGCTGAAGTTGTTAGGAATCATATACCAATATGTTTATAATGCTTTTATACTTTTAATCATCATTGGCAGGGGGACAGAGATCAGAAATACATCAGAGAATCGCGCGTGCCACGGTTTGGAAATTCCAGTCACCTATCAATCCAGCACCGAGCGCGCGGTGTCGTACGCGTTCGTGCTCATAAGTTCCCGCGACAGTTGATCGCCGCGTTGTTTGATGCTTTTTCCTTTTCTTTCCCTTTCTTTGGAACTTTCTTCTCGCCGTTTGCGACCGGCTTATCGACTCACGCGCCCCCCCTCGCTCCCCCTTTCAACTCGATCTCTCTGCCATCTCTCTCGCTCTCTCTGCCTTTCTCTCTTTCTTTTTTCCTGTCTCTCTCGATCTCGTTGGAGTTGCTATCTCTTTCACGATCGAGTTTTTGGCGCTGGTTTTTCCAACGCAATCGCCGCCGCAGCAGCAGCATCTTCGCATCTTAACAACATCATGAACGTTGTGTGGTGGCCGCATTGTAATCGCCACTCGTCGTCGTCTTCGTATCAACATCGTGGCCGCAGTCGTCGAGCCCGCAGGTTGGTGGCAGCAGCGGTGCGATTGTTTCACTGTCACTTTTGCTTTCTTCTTCCCCCCCCCCCCCCCCCCGGCCTTCTTCACTTCCATTCAGACATTCATGATCCCGATCTTGCCGATCACCTGCTGGGCGCGCAAATGGGTAATGTTTTCAATGAGCCCGACCGATCGCGATCGCGTGCGTGTTCGTGCGCCCTCCGAAAAGTGGGTGATCGCGCACCCACCCACCCCGACTGGGTCACGTCAGGCACGACGTGTGCCTCAATACAAAAAACAAAAAAAAAACCACAACAACAAGGCGAGGCAACGAGTTCGCAAAACACTATCGATCGGTCGCCATCGCTGCGCGTTTCGTGAACGTACGAACGAACGATCGATCGATCGAGCACGGCGAGCATCCCCTGCTGCGTCCAACAAATCACGCTCGATCCGCGATCCGCTTATCGCGTGCGTTCGGGTCTGTTCCAGTGGTTCCGCGCCGAGCTGGTGGAGAGTTTTTGGCACACCGCCCGCCGACCCGCCTGTTAACCTTTCAAACTCGACATCTTTCGATGCTGCGCTTGTTGCCATCTTTGTGCGTCGCTTCGTCGCAGTTCTCACAAGCTGCGAACCCGGCGTGCGCGCGGCTAATGAACGCGATGTCATGCGATCAACCCGGGTTCGAGGTTTTGATGAAGGTTTTCGGGGGAGGAAAGGCATGGCCCAGTGTGTTGATACGACTCATTATCGCTGCTCGCACCACACCGCATCGTAGAGAAAGATCAACGATCCCCGAACCAAACCACCCTCATTTCTCATCATTCATCGACAAACGGTAGCGATCGGCATGATAAGGATTGGTAGCGATGCAGCTCTAACAAGCCGCCGGGTATTGCCGTACATTCCCAGGTGAATGCGATGACAATCGGTACCAGCACCAGCGGTTGGTCGTTGATCCGCTCCACTTGATGCTGCTGCTGCTGCTGCACTTGCTTCTGTTGATACTGCACTCGGCGTCGTTGCGCGATGGCACACGCGATGCGTCTCGAGAAGCAGCTTATGAAACGGGTGATTGTTGCTGCGTTAACTAATGCCACCCCATCGCAGGCCGAACAGGAGCCATTCTAATTGCTGGCATCTCGATATGAGACGATCCTCCTCCTGCTTCTGCTGCTCGATTGTGTTTG
>NC_064877.1:84158146-84168146 GCF_943734665.1 Anopheles aquasalis
AACATCGCGAGCGACCAACCGTAGCGCGAAGTACGCGCTCACTTGCAGACCTGATAATCCATTCATTCCGAGCTACACACCACCGCTTGGCAGACATTCGATCGAGCATACGGGAAGGGGGGTGAGGGAAGATGCTGCTATCAACCAACCGACACAAGGAAGACAGGTCCGTGCCCGTGCCCGTGCCTGTGCCCGTGCGCATGCCTCACTCACCACATCATCAAGAACGATCTGATAATCGCGCCTCCACCGCGAGTACACAGCAAGCAAGTAACCGAAGCCGGGAACTGGATCAGTAATGCTCCCGGATTCGTATATAAATGGATTCTAGGGAAATGGAAAGGGCGCAGGCAGGCAAGGGAACGGGGATGGCGGTCAATAAAGGATGCGGAGTACGCGTACGGTCCCGGTCTATGCTCGCGTGGCCGCGATTGTGACTAAGTACGTGGCGAGCAAGCGAACCCGGACTACCCGGAGAAGCTGCGCTGGCTGCGCAATTGGATAAACGGGGGATGGTTTGTTTGATTTGTTGTTGCATTTCCTGAAACCACGCGCCACTGTTCCCTTGCTCTCTTTCACCCTCCTTCGTTTGCCTTCCAGCATCACACTCCGGAAGGGCAGCGCCGGCCCGTGGTCAATTGTTCTCGAACACACCCACTTTTGCCCCGCTCGCCCACCCATCCCCAGGCCACACACTCTGCATATCGTTCCCTCCCCACCCCTGGATGACGGCACAAATGTTCGTACCATTTCCGGCCGCCCGGTAACGGCCCATCTGTAGGACCAGCAACGCCAGCACTGCCATCATTCGCTGCATCTTGTCGTCGCGTTCGCTCGAGATCCTCGGAGATTTTTGGGGGGTGAATGGGGATCGTGAACGATCCTTTGTGAGATCCTTGGAACCTTGGATGGTGGCTTCTTGGCGCTGTCCGAAGCTCACCTTACGCACGCACGCACGCCTGGTTCTTATCACTTCGCGCACCACCACTAGCACAGCACTGCTTCGCACTGGCCCCTCTGCTACGTACGTGTGGCCGTTTTCCGTTTGAGAGACCTTGAAGAGGCTCACCGACACCCGTGTACACTGGCCTGGCGATTACACTGGCTAACCACCGCAAGTTGGTCGCACATCAAACATTTGGAGGTGATCCACGGCTGGCACGTCACAAAACATACGAACACACAGGCACAGGGCACGTCGGCACTGATCCTTTGCACTGTTGCGTGGTCGATTTTTGGACAAATTAACGGATCACCGGATCTTGGTGATGCGTATGACGTCAACGACGTGGTGGCCACGATCACCAAACCCTTCTAGAGTCACTGGTTCTCTGGAGCAGTTGGAAGGGGAACAAGCGAAGTAACGGTCTCGATCGCCTCGAACGAATTATCGGACTGCAACTAAAGAACGGGACGAGCGCTGGCCAGAATTTATATGGCCTGTGTGCTGGTGTCTGTGCGGTGCGGTGTCCATGCCCATTGGTCGCCACGCCGGTACTACCGCTACCGTTGCCACTGCCGATTGAATCGATGGTTGACTCCAGTCGCTTCCATTCGCTTCTGAGAGCTAAAGATGATGAGCCCCCCTGGGGGATTGCTGCGGGTGCATGCTGATGCTGCTACTGCTATTACTGCGATCGCGTTCCGAATCGCTGTTCCCTGCTCCTCTCGCTCGCTGGTAGTAGCGCTCGAGAGAACGAGAGTGAGTGCTGTTGGCGAGACGGTATTCTAAGGCGCGTCGTCGTCGTCCAGGGTGTCGTCATCATGATCGTCGTCCGGAACCTTCTCGCGTTCTACCATAAATATAGCTTACGCTCGCGTCCAGCCTCCACATTCTCTCTCACTCAAACAAACACAGGCGTCTACTATATACTCAGTCACACGGGGAGTCACTCATCACGGTGCTGCAAAACTCAGGCCGAAACGAATTCTCGAAATCTGGTTCTGGGATGTCGTCCGGTGAGAGTACGTTGACCATCCCGTGAATGAGCACACAGACTGGGGCCCTAGAAGGAACTAACGCTTCTAACAGCAAAAAAGAAAATGAGAAAAATGGTAATAGCCTAAAACGGTTATCAGCGGGATTGTGACAACAAAGTGTTGGGGAAGGGGCGAAGATCAGCACACGCGGTGCTGTGCCGATAAGAGGGCAGCTCCTTTCACTCCACGTCGCCAAATTGTTGCTTGCAAATTGGGCCATTTTTTAGGACAGGGTCACAAGGAATACCGAGATTCGTTGAGTCACTTGTGTGGCGTCCTTGAACGGCCATTTTGCAGTTCACTGTACTAATACTAGATCGATTCTCATCGGAATCAACCATTTAGTGGCATTTTAAATTCCATCAAACGTCACTTGAATGTCTGATAGATCACTTTCATCGTCCGGAGAGTGTCGGGTGACAGTCCAAGGCGGCATCGTTGCCAGCTACTGTCGACAGTGAAAGTAAATTACGCCGCCACGGAGTGAGCGTTCCCTTAGAAGGAGCAACACACAGTTTGTCAATCAATCCGGTGAGCCCTATCGATCGCTTATGACAATCGACGGTGACTGGTGACTGGTTTGTTTACACGTACAGTCCGCGATCGGTTCCGGGGATTCCGCCATTCGGATATTGCAAATCCAGACTGCCACAGACCATTATGGCGATCGCTTCCAGGCCTGGGGGTAAGGTTTTGACGCCGTAGTAGCTCAGGGATTGGGCGAAGAAGCTTCACCCGTTCCGGTGTGACACTCGTAATGTTGCGTAATGAAACGTTAAACGCTCAAAAACCGAAACAGTAGCGCACGGATTGCACGGCGCTACTTTCTCTTTCACTTGCACGCTTGTGCATTGCAGGCACGTTGGCGCAGAACTTTAATATAGTTCCGGAAGCGCGAACGTACGGTGCCCAACGGCGATGACCATCTCCTGTCACATGCGATTAGTGTCGTTGGACGGTGGACCGGTGGTCGGCGAGCCGCATTTCTTCACTTTCATCGGCATATGTAATGTGGCCAAAGTGCCGATGGCACGCGCACTGGCATCCCGGAGGGGGAGATTGGTAATTGAAGTTACCTCTCTCGAATTCTCACCTAACAGACGAGCGATAGGGCTTTATTGCTGTATGTGCGGTATTTCCGCAATGCAATCCACGGTGATAAACGGTGCAATCACTTCTATAGCAGTCGCTTTGAATGCCGGACAATCGGTGGTTTATGAATTACTATCGCGCTTTTAAATTCATTTAGGTTTTTCAATTAAACCAATGCTTCGTCATGTCAATGACCAACTAACTAAAGAAACCGAAGTGATTCGCCGAGCGTCATCCTGGACTGAGTTCTGGCACCAAATTTCCAAAACGAAAATTGAATCGCTGCTAGCTATCAGCCGAACGTTGATTACTGACCACCATCCCGTTGAAGCAAATGGACGGCGTCGCCGAGATTCCATCGCATCCGTCCACGATGTCCGGCCGGTCCATCTATGAATGAAGAATCTTTCCTCCCCTCTTCCAGGGGGTGGCAAACCGGGATGGAACCACATCGCACCGGATAGAACCGGCCACGATTGAACTCCCAGAGGCGCGGACTTCGATTACGATGGAAATAGAGTTGAGGAGTTTTTTTTCGGAACCGGCAGCCGCCGCTGCTGCTGTTGCTGGAGGTTCTGATGGCGTCGCTCGCAATGGCCGTAGGGTGAATGGCACGGCACGTGGGACGAAAGGATCCCGCTCGACATCACGATGTTCTAAAACTGGACACACGACCTGGACCGCGAGCCGCGCCGTTCGTTAGACGCCGTTGGTCATCTTCGTAATTGAAGAACGCGCTCGCGCTGGAACCAGTAGAGTCATCAGCATCACGTGTCGGCAGTTGAGCGCACAATTGGCCTGCAGCTAAATTCCGTTTAATTCAATATTTGCCCAGTTTTCGCGCTCACGCGGTCGGTCGGCCGGTCTCGATCCGGTCGCGCGCAGTCCAAGTTCGCAGCAACAGCGCCGTCCCGTGCCGGCAGAGTACGCAGTTGGTTGAGAGGGGTTTTTTTTTGGGGTGGGGAATTATTGCATTCACCGATCGTCGTCTTTACTGATAAGCAGCAGAATCCGACGAAGATTCGAGCCAACTGATAAGGGCTCCGGGAGCATTGATCTAGACCTTCAAGGACCTTTTGAGGCTGTGATGTAAGATGCTGATGAGTGAATGAGTTTGCTCGCACTCGTAGTCACCATGCGAATTGGATGACTCGTTCATCGTTTAGCTTGCCAGTTTGTGATGCAAATGTACTCTCGCTACGTAATTTACATGCCTCTCGATGTTCTTCTCTTCTGAGTATCGAACAGAAGAGTCTCATTTGTTTATGCCACTGCTCCTTCGATGGTGAGCAACGGACCATCATCGCCTGGTGGACACAACGAGTGCGATCGCTTCGTCAGCCAAACCAAAGCCAAAGGGACGATGAGGCATCCGCCCGCTAGGGGTTGGTGTAAATTAATTGAACACATCAACCTCCCTAATAGGGCGCGATTGTGACGAACTTTCATGCGCGCGCTGCTTGTGCGACAAAGCTCACGTGCACCACCGTGGATCGTCCGTGTCAATGACCGAATAGCTGCCATTGCCGGACGGAGGGCCCGGACCGCTCGCGCACTCGCTCGGTGCATCAACGGTACGGTATTGCACACCGAGACCGCGCTGCACACCTGCCGAGCTCGACACCAAAAAGGGGCAGCAAACACTACCCCCGTTCACCGGAACCGGCTGCTTATGGCTGACTGACCGAGTGCCAACCGACCGACCGAGTGGTGCTGCAACCTGTTCTCGCTCTTTCCGCCGATGCTCCGTCGCCGTGAAAAGGAAAACTGGGTGGCCGGTTTTCCACCGATCCAGACCACGGCCAGCCAGATCCCACGAGAGATACTTACGTAAAGACGATCGGTCTTCCTTGCGAACCATGATCTAAGAAGCAGCTTGCTCGCCGGTGTTGCCGGTGGTCCGCTGGGCGCTTTTCCGATCACGTACGCACCGGTGCCGAGGCGACCGATCGTTGACAGATTGATGAATAGATCGCACCGATATGGCGCTGATGTCACTCTCGGAAAGGGAACGTGGCGTGAAAATTTCGCTTTCATTCTCGCCCCTTGTCCGCACCCTCGCCATTCGACCGCCCTTGGGTGGAAATAAGGACCATCCGCGGGAAGGGAACGACGATCGGATGGGGGGGAGGGAAAAGGGCAGAAATTGAAAGTTGCTCCTCTGGACCCGTATGCTGCCGGCGTACGTACGGCGATAGATGACCGACCGGTCGGTCCTCGGTCGGTTGTGATTCATGCAGGTGACAGGTTGGAATGTCGCACGCAAATCGTACGTGCCCTCGCGACGTCTGTCTGGATGGACGGTTGGCTCTCGGTGGCGTCGGCTGGATTCGCTGCTGATTATCTACTTGCAGAATTCGGGGAAAAACCAAACATTCAGCTAAGCGGAAAAATTATCGTCAATCACTCAGTCACACTAGTCGTGATAGTCGTATTAAATCATTTTGAAGTAACCCTGATGTCATCTGGGCTGACGTTAAAGCTGGCGACAATAAAGCGGAATAGACAGTTCGTTGAAATTCGTCTAAGAAGACGGTATTCCAAAGCAATCAAATTGAGTCGAGAAGCAGCACATCACCATTCGATAAAGCGCTGCTGGAGAAGAATTCACAGCGATTACGCATCGGGCGATTGGACATTTGTGTATCTAACGCTGGCTAGCCAGGAAGCTGCATTTCGGTAGAGCAAAATTATTCGAGACCATGTATCGTCTAATTTGGTGCATGTTTTCGATTGCCATCATAACTTCAACCGCCGGTGAATTGGAAGATGAAATGTGGAAAAGTGGAAAAAAAGTTAATCGTCACAAACTAGTGCAAATTGTGTCGGAATTGTCCTCGGAGTTTCAAATGTTACGTCAAGATATGCAAGCGTTACGCGAAGAAGTACAAAACGAACGAAATGCGATCGTAGAAAATCAGAAACACTTGATACTGAGACTGCAGGAGACAATCGCAGACAATCGAGAGGAACAGGATCCTGGTAAACATGGATCATCAGCGGTATCGGGATTTTCTTTGGAGGTACTGCGTACGGAACATGACACGATGCTGCACGAGATCCAAACGATGCGAGAAGAAATACAAGAGCAGCGGGAATCCAATGTGGAAAATCAAGAACAATTTAAACAGATTCTTGAGTTATTATCCAACCCAGAAATGCAACAGTGGCGCACGGAATCTCAAGAAGAAAACGCAAACAGTCAAATCAAACTATCGAATGATGTGCTGCAAAAACTGTCCGCTTTAGAACGCGGTATGAAGCAGATACAAACCCAATTTTCGAATGTTCAACCGGTCTATCAGAGCTGCAAGGATGTCCCCAAGGAAGTGTCCGGGAAGTACAAAATCCGTGTGAATGAATATGATGATCCATATGAAGTATATTGTGAACAAGAGCAGGTGGGTGGAGGATGGATGGTCATTCAATATCGCTTCAACGGGTCGCAGAACTTCAATCGCAATTGGACGGACTACAGAAATGGATTTGGTGATGTCGACGGCGAGCATTGGCTTGGATTAGAGAAAATTTATCAGTTTACGATGGAGCACGATTGTGAGCTGCTGGTCGAAATGAAGAGCTTTGACGGGGTCTATAAATACGCTTGGTACGACTCATTTGCCATCGGCAGTGAAGCTGAGGGGTACATTCTTAAATCTTTGGGAGCTTATAGTGGAACGGCCGGAGATTCGCTAAGGCATCACAAAGGAATGATGTTTTCAACCCCAGATAGAGATAATAATATTTAAAAAACAGATGGTAATTGTGCAGTAGATTGTGAATCAGGCTGGTGGTTCGATAACTGTGGTAATGCTTTTCTGAATGGAGTGTATCGAAATGTTATAGGACCCGGAAAGAACAACATTGCTTGGTACGATTTCAACGAGGATTGGCGCGGCCTAAGCTATTCTAGAATGATTATACGTCCTAAATAACAGAGAAGAGAAAGAGAGGCATAATTGACAATCCTGTTTCGGATAAGGCATGTTAACTTGTTATTTTTGATCAAATGAGATGATTTGATGATGATTTGATAACGCAAACACTGATCAAATTGAAGTCAATATTATCTACGCAAGGAGCAGAAACCAAGAAAACGATAAGCGAAATTTGCTACAAATGTAGGTATTGGTTTTTTACCCTTTTGATATTTCCTAGCACACTTTCCTGCTTCATTTCAAATTTTCACGACACGACACCCGGTGTTGTTTGAGCTGCTGGCTGAATCGTTGGCCGTTTCAAATGTTCGACTCGATTTCTGAGCTTCAACAGACATACAAAAAGCTACGCCTAGATGGCGCTAGCTGCAATTTTCTTTTCTCGCTCACTCTAAGGTACCCGAGCGAGAGGCAAGAGGTTTTGAAAAAGCTATTAAATCAACAGTTTTTTGCAGTTGTTAAAAAGGGATTATCCAAAGTTAAATCACGGTTTAAAATGCTTAGTGACATTAGTTTCCAATAAAGCAGTGTGACAAAAATGGCAGAAACTTAGAGACTCTTTCTTTACGAGTGCGACCGACATAGAATCGTTGATTTTCCTAATGTTTTTAGACCCCTCATCCACCCGACCGGTTATCGCAAATAAATTAATATCGAAGCATTTATCTTTATGTTTTTTATCGATAAATTTTATTTTCCATTTCGTTCAAACTACATGTAAGAGAGATGATGCGAATATGTACAGCACATACAGCGGTAGATCGTAAATCATGTTCACTCAACTACACCTACATTCTGCAAAAACCTCCGTACCAACGATCGCGATCGGCAAAGACGACGTCTTTCTGCTCCTCTTGCAAACCTTCTGTACATAGTGCAGTTAATTAAAATGGTGCGCCCTGCACCCTATAAACACTACAGCATGTTTTTTTATAACAATAATTGTTTTCTCACCTCGCGCCTGTGCACAGGAATTGGACTGAACAGAAGAGGAACAAAATGGAGACAAAATTAAAGACCAACTTCACTCCAGCTCCTCGTCCGAGGAGCGTTGGAAGAAGCACGATATAAAGATGCATTCACCGATACGAAGATAGCGTGTCGATGATGTAAGATTCGGTTGCCTAATGATTAACGTATCGCCTGTCGCTTACCCTAGCCTATAATGTCTCCCTCATTTCTTGTCATGCACGGTCTGTATCGTCCACTACGCACTTCGGCGTCACCGCTCCCCTGTCGATTAATGTATCTTAAACCTTCTTTATCACAGACACACACATACACACATACACGCACATGTAAAAACTGACCTTTCCTTTCGACGCGACAATTCATCTTCTCATTCAACATTCCAAGCTACTTGATGCTGAAATGGAGCTCCTCGCTGCCTATCGCTTATCGTCTTCTTTCCTTCCGTTCCGTTCTGGCTACCTTTTTACTTCCTTAAGCCTAGTCACATGACATGTGGCACTGCAAATCCTCTCCAAAGTAGCATCGCTGCTGCTCCTAGCGCCTACATTAACTGATGTAGCATAAATAAAACCTGCGCTGCTGGAAAGCGGATCGACGGATCGTATACGACCTGCCAACGGTGGCCTTCCCGAGTGTCCTACGGTGTACGGTGCTTGATCGGAGCGGTGACGAACGCCTGCAGGCTGAAGTAGCGCTGCGTATCGCCGGTGGTGACGCTGGTGACGTGGTTGAACTGGCACGGTTGCGAGATCTGCGACTTTGGTGGCAGCACGATCGCTTTGGCACGTTTCTGCGTCTTGCGCTTCCGGCCCGGGGCCGACAGTGCGATGTTCTCCGGATTGCTGGTCAGCTCCTCGACCCGTACCCACATCTCCCGGGCGGCCTGGTTCGAATCGAAGCTAAATCCAATCACCTTCCGATGATCTACAACCGAGAGCGTGAGAGAGAGAGAGAGAGTTAGTTGATTCGTTGATCCTGAGACGTGGCCAGTGATCTCGTCCTCTTACCTGCCGATAGACACATGGTGTGGAAAGCAGCAGCCGCCACCTTGTAATCCGACAGGTTGTCGATGGTGTCCTTCCACAGAGCGAAACAGGATCCACGCTCGGCCAGCACGAACGTGACGCGCGGTGTGCAACGGGATCGGGTGCTGCCTTTATCGTGGAGCAGCACCGGAATGCCAGTGTATACCAGACGCCAGTCCTCCTTTCCAACTCGCTCGTACAGATTGGCCAGCGAGGAGCTCACGTACACCTAAAAGAAGAGAAGACGGATGGAAAGTAACGTTAGTTTGAGGTGTTTACAGTGTTCTTCAGCAGTGAGTCGTCGTTAGTGATCTGCTTTCTGTCTGCTACTTCCCTCGAGCAGACACTGAGCCCTGTCGAGACCTTAGTTTGCAATTCAGATGCCGAGAATGGAACCAAAACAGCACCCCTCTTCTATAGCACACAAAGGACATCCCACCAAAAAGGTTGGTTCCGTTGTAACATCTTCGATCAAGTAACCGGCACAAGCCTCCGGTTCGTAGGACCATCCGGACCTACCGTCCTATGATGAAGTGGCATCGGTATGCTCTCCACGGCATGCTAGTTAGGGGGACACCATGCAGCCTCGCGATCGAGCTTCGGGTCTGGCAAAGTTTATGCAAAATGTGTTTGATAAAGTTTACCCATTTTGACCTTTTTTATGGCTCTTTATTCGCGAACCTTCACCCCGGGCCCGGTCCCGGGCCACGTGAGTGAGCGATTGCTGTTCCACCACGGCAGACGAGTTGGTACAGGAATTGGGATGTATTTTTTATGAGCAGCATATTTGTGAAGCTCACCGGAAGCTCCGGACGAGCATGTTTGCACCGCCAGAAGTGAGGGATGCTAATAAGTTTGGTCGTCTGCCGTTTCGTGGGCGTGTGTGCGGACAACGACGACGACGACGCCGCGATCTTGTAATGGCATTCTACCACGAGCCGTTCCACCAAAGGATATACCTTGGGGCCAAACCAACAAGAGAGCATCGGACCC
>NC_064877.1:84173146-84185646 GCF_943734665.1 Anopheles aquasalis
TACATTCGAACGTGATTGTCAGCAACGTGATGTGGTGCTTTCCTTTATCGTGCAAACCACCATAGAGTGCCGCCAGGGAGGCTGCGGCCATATTGTCTACTGGTGAACGCACGAAATATCCCGCAACTCATCATTAGATTTAATTTAAACTCTCCCTCACAGACAGCCGTTGCATCAACCAGGGGGAGCAAGATATGGATACGGTGGCCCTTCGAGTGCGTAAGCGTTTCTTTAAATTGAACCTTCAACCTCTAAACGACTCCTCCGGGAGAGCCTTCATTTGCATTAATTAATGAATGGGGCAGCGTTAATTGTTTTCTTGGTGCTCTCCAAGCGCGCTCTCCTCTCTCTCTCTCTCGAAACTTTACGCACATCTGCAGCAAACGTCCGGACATCCCTTGGCTGGGTTGGATACATTTGATTAATCATCTTCAATGCGTGGTCATTGTTGGCAAGGGAAGGAAACTGGGACGGGTGGGAAAAAAAGAAACATCGCCCAAGCCCTTAGCGTCTGATTGTTTCAATCGCTTCTGGTCGTGCAGTGTGCAGTTCGGTTTTGTACGAAGTGAAGAGGACGTCTTATTGACCGCGATAACTCCCTCTGTGGTACCATTTTCGTATCCTCTTGAGGATGTGTCACTCTTCATACGAACCGTAGGCAACGGTAGCCAAGGCGGAGGCGCGGGGGGATTAGATTAATTCAATTGCTATCTTATCGCCCTAGGTGGTCGTGTCTTTTGCAGGCATCCATCTGTCTCGTATATCGGCCCACGCAGCCCTAAGAAAGCGTGCAGGAGGGCTTGCAGGGCTGAGATGAGTCTAGGACTAGGGCTTTGAAACCAAATTTACATTTAACGAAAATGGATCAGCAAGCCGCTCCATCTAATCGTGAACACGTTACCAGCCTCGATCAGTCACCCACTAAGTTTATGCTAATTTAAAGATTGATGAGCAACGTGACTATACGGCCAAGGACTAGCGATCCCTGCGAGCGCCACCGGTCGACCGACCGAAACTTAATTAAATCATTTTCACTCAAAACGCATTCCTCGGATAAGGTTGAAGCCTGTGCCAACGACACACCTGCGTCAGTGCGAGTTGTTTTTTGAGTGAAAAACAATAAGAAAACTGTTGTTGGGAAAGTGAAAACCCGGCAACATATTACTCAAACAGTCCGCTCTGGCAGCCAATTCCATTTCATCTGCAAAGTGGCCACCATCAGGATCTGCCCCATTCTAACTTCTGGCTGCTCGCTGTCAACACCGGGCCTTTGCTTGGCACGGGCCCGACTCTACCTGTCTGTCTTTCTCACGGTCGGTTTCGTCTGGAAGCTCCGGTGGTTTTTTGTGGTCCAGATTCAGAGGCGCCCAATTCAATTACGCGATCAGACGCGCCATACCCGGGGCTGCACACCTATGCCATCACGCAACGATGAAGTTTTGCTTTTTATCGGTCTCTTGCCTTCTCTCTCTGTCTCTCTTTCTATGTCCAGGAGGCGGTTAGTGGTGGTCTCAATTACCCGTTATCGTCCGGACCACTGCAAACGGTGCATCCGAGCGCCCGTCAGACGCTTCCATTGCTGCAACTTCCAACTAGCGCGAATGGTGAAGGAATGTTGCAAAATATGCTTGCAGCTTGGCCTGCCAGGCTGCCAAATCGCTCGGGGCCATTGCTTCCTCCCAAAGACCCACGCCAGCGGACCGGGCACATGGTGAAACACGGTCTCGACGGCAAACAAGGTTGCAAGTTCGAAAGGAAGGTGTCGAAAGTGAGCAGCAAAGCACCCGCGGCAGGTGTTGAAGTCGACACTCCCCAGGTCCGCCAGGAATCCATTTAGAGAATCGAGTGGAGTACCACAAATCCGCACGCCTATCGGCACACCGGTAATCAAAGGCTTTTTCCCGTGGAAAGCGAAGGAAAGCCAAAGAACGTCTCTAGCAACCATGCCCGAATGCCGAGCACACTTGGATTGGTTTGGTGGAAACTTTCGAATCGAAAAAGGATGGGGGCCCTTTTGTTTGGCATTCATCTTAGTGCACATTGGCAGTTCATTTGGTGTGTGGTCTCGGCTCGGTCTGTTCTAGTCGATGGTGTGTGAACAAGTGTCGAACTTTATTTTTACAGCACCAATCACGTGCATCGGCTTCATTTACTCTCAGCACTAATTGGAAAAGCAATGGAAGTGCACGTGAAAATGCTAATTGAAAGCCATGTTATGGTTTCATCGATCAGGATAAGCTACAGGGATGAGCAAAACAGCACGCAACGGCGGGCGAGGTAAGCACCAACGGCTGATTGTGTATGTTTCATAAATGTTTTCATAAATTAATCGATGGTGCTATGTGGCGCCTTGACCTGCTTTCACAGAATGAAAAACGATGCTCTGATCTCTCGGGTTGCAGTGCACGGAGTGCGGTCTCTCTCGTTTATGGAAAAAGCTGATGGAAAAACGATTACGATATCAATATGCAATCCAATCAATCAAGGATCCGTCCTGGTAAGCTCGTCTCGTCGTTTTTGATTCTCCATTTTGCAGTGAACGGAGCCATCAATGGTGACCGCACATTAATCGATGACAGAGTGGATTGTGTGCAGCAGCCAGAGTAGCAGCACGGAATGCAGCTTGTTTTTCTTAAATTTCTATTCCACCAGCTCGTCTCATACTCGTTTCCTACTGGCAGCATCCCTAGAGCTCTTGAGCTTACTGTCCGTCAAGGGCTCTTCATTGTTTACGGCAGCGCCAACCACGGCGAATGGCATAGCAAATTTGTCTTGTCCGATCAGCGAGCAGTGTCGGTGCTCGTCGGGGACCGCTGCACCGAGATGCAATTTCTCGAGTGTCGTCTGTTGGTCACGTACAGCAGCCAGCAACCTCGAGGAAGTGATACTCGAACTCACTCACGAGTACCCTCAGACGAGACGAGCGTCTCGCCCCCAAAAAGGATTTAACCATCACACCAGCATGCCCGGAGGGGGGGGGGGGGGGGGGTAGCTGCTACCGGGAAACAATTTGTGTCACGTGGCGGTGTGGTGCACTTCATCAACCACCACTGCCGGGCTCCTACTCCTTGGTAGACGTTTGGGATTAAAAGAAGCTATTTACAAAGCATGAACACTTTTAGAAGAAAGGTACAAAACACCAACACCATATCCGGCACGTGGTTTGTGATAGTGGGCGGATGGTTTGCTGCGTTATACATTTCGACAGCCACTGCAACTCCTTACAGTCTCTCCATTGAGTCTCCTGAAGCTCAAAGATAAAGTTTTTAGCTTCCTGGCGAGGCGAGATGCTGCTGCAGATAGTAGATTGAGTCGGACAGACCCCCGTCTCCGGAGTGCGAATACATGTTAACGACAGTGTTTTCGCTGTGTAGATTACGAGACGACGTCCCTGCTGGGAGTACGCGAAAGGAGCAACTTTTGCGCCAAGTTTCTGCACCAAGTCCAGGGCCGTCGAAGTTTATGGAAGCTTGTTGCGGGAACAACTAGCGAACGCGAAGGGCCTCCACGTGTTATGTACATCCGCATGCAAAGCTCCAATGTGCGCACTCATGGTTCGTGCTCCAGGATGTCCTCGAGGCAATACTGAAAGGTGCGGTTTGAACTGGTGTAAACATAATGATGGAAAGGTTGTGTTAACTCTTGGTGACTTCTACGTAACACTAATCGCGGGCGGAACTATTAAAAATCCTATCGGACACACCTTAAAGCCTCGAGTGAACAAACTCCGGCAATACGGAGGCCAAACAGTGTGAGCCAACGAATGAACGAGCGAAGGAAGTTGTGGTGTGAGACAACTGTCGCCTAGGGATATCACCGCTCGCGGGGGTTTCTGGAGGTAGATCTCACCTCAACGTCTCCGACGGATCTGTTCCGTAGCGAGTTTGAGTTTTACAATATCTTTACGATCTCGGTGCGCTGCTCGTGCCGTGTATGCGAGGGGTGCCAGGGTGTCTTAAGCATCCTACCGGCTAATGAACGCCGCGAAAGGAGATCGAACAGGGCGATAGGGCAGTTCTTCGCGTGGCACGTTAACGCCACGTTCCGGGCAACTTCCATCTCTCTACCAAGTGCCGCAGCACGGCAGCAAACAAACCGTAATGTGGAAGTGTAATTAAATGTATGCGCCCCGCGTGGACGCCCCAGTTCGCTGTTTAATGCAGTTAATTTCGTGTTACGCGCCACGACTCACTCTCTCGCTCGCTCTGCTCGGCCCCGAGATACAGAGGACACCAGCGGCTTCACTGGGACATCTGGGAAGTTTCTTTCCCCGGGCCAAGTTGCTGGCATCCCGAAAGGAAGCTCCAGGAGACAGGATTGCAGTTTGACAGTTATGGGATACCTTCTCCCCTCTGTCTACCACCAGGGCAGGGCTGGGCCGGGAAGCCAATCATGCCGCTTGGTTAAACACAACCGACACCAACGAACTATCTGTTCCGGCGCCGTTCGATGTACCCAGTACTGGAACGTAATTAGCGCACTTTATCCACGCCTTGTCGCCTACCTGGAGGTGCTGCTGCTGTCGCTAGCACAAGATCTGCCGATGGCAACCGTGCTCTCTTTCTCCTTCGAGCACCAGTTCTGGTGTCCATTTCGATGGCAAAAGGAGAGGGGGAATGTTTTGTGTGGCAGCAACTTTCCGACATTCGGAACAAATGGTGTGTGCGCCACGCGGTGTCGGAAAGTTCTATTTGAACGACCGTAGCACGGCGCTTGTTCTGGTTCACATAATGGAAAGTTATTGCATTTGGAACGTTCCTAGCGACCTTTTGGGAACCAGCGACGAGGTGCGGCGAGTATTCGGTTTCAGTTTCAGTGGCACGGGCATGGCTGGCGAATTTATGGGCGAACAAATTGTCGAAAGTTCGTTTCATTCCACGTTAATTACTTAAAGCTTATGAATCTGATTACCGGAGCGGGAAGCGCGAAATCTGGTGACTCAATCTTTCCAACAAAAGTTTGCTCTGGAGATTTTTTTCTCAACAATCTTTTGAATATTGGTTTGCTATTCAGAATGGGAGGAGAGACTAACTTTTAGCTACGGAATGTGACGGCTACAGGCTTCTACATTCCTAACGTTCCTTGAACCAGATGCTTTGTGATTCGTTCCCTGGCATTGTCTTTGGTCTTTGGAATTTGGACAGATGAAACGCTAATCTGATCCTGTCAGAATGTTTAATGCGTATTAGCACAGTGATATAAAAATTGGATTATAGTACTAGCTTCAAGACTGCTTTCTTACTCAAAAAATGGATTGCTGAAGTCATTACGAAGCTTCCAATAATCGTACTAGTGATCGTTTCGATAATTTCTATTATTAAGTTGCTCTACGTGCAACCAAATGAAGTAGTATCACCTGCCTTCCTGAACTCTATTAAATTATCCTCAAACTGCTCGTTACCTTGCTTGACTGAGGATCGAAACGAACTGGCACAGCATTCGATACGAGCATCAGCCTGGCAATCAGACTCTTCAATAATCAACCGTATGATACATTTTCATGTATTTGCTCGTCACCATCACCTTCACCCCCAAACCCCTGACTGCAACTCAATCTCACGCTAGCAAAGTGCTCATGATACAACCACTTTGGCTTATCGATTGATCGAAATGGTCCCTCTGCCCCTCGGGCTAGTTCGATTAGCTTCGATTGGTAAAGGGCAGCAGACGAGCGAAAGTCTACGCTTCACCGGAGCTTCCCATTTTGTGGAAATAGAAACGTGCCCAGAACGTCGGGCTCTTTTCCATAGCAGCAGCAGCATTGGCGTACATTAGCATTGATTGATACATCCGGCTCTTCAGGCCATCCTGGACATCCCTTTACCACGTTACCGGTGTGTGTCTGGGGAGCACAAAAGCCAAACAAAGACCCTTTAGTTCATATCGAGGACCATCCCTCGAGAGAGAGAGAACCGAGCCATGTCTCTGTAGCAACGGGGCTTGGATGTTTTCTGCCCCGTCATGCGGCTGGCCTGGCCAGAATCATCAGAAAACGATAAATTATGTCAAGGTTTGCCGGCCAAGCCGTGCGCCATGTCATGTCGGTTCTTATCAGGAAGTGAGTTTTCCCATTTTTGGACCGCATTTGAACCAAACCGCGACTGGAAAGAGACAAAGCGAGGGAGATAGTGACACTGCGCGTCAACTGAGGTGCATGGATGGCCTCCTGCAACCCCCGCACAGATAGCTAATTGAACGATGGCCCGGTTATGATTTGGAGCAGCATTCGGAACCGTTCTCCTGACCGAGCGCCGGTGTGTTCTCGGCCTCGTCTCTCGATTCAACGGCCTACATTCAACGCCTACTCCCACATACACCTGTGAGGATCCCCTCCACACCAGCTCATAAACCACTTGAAGGTTTGGGTGCATACCGGGTGGTGGCTCATGCCAGCTATTGACACAGTTCCCAGCAGCAGCGGCAGCAGCAGAGAACATGGCTGGTTGCCATCAAGTGGTTCTTCCGGAGCCCTCAGCCTCAGCTTTATGAACGGAAAACAATGCACTACCCCCTTCCCCGGGGGGGTGACCAAGGCAGTGCGCCGGTTGTCGGACTGCATTTTCCCGTTGAATGCAGATCATGAACACCCCCACCCCCTTTGCATGTTGTGCCAGTGCTTGGGCACGAGCAGCTTCCGTGTTCCATAGAGTGTGTAGCGGTCGCTATGTGAAGCTTATGCTTTGACATAACTGCCTCATGGTGCTACCGTGCATCCAGAACATCGGGACAGGCTCATCCTATCTGGGTTGTTGCATAAAAGTGCTCTCCTCCCCGAGGAGGGGGCTCACGATGCTACGAATATGCTGCCTCTGGTGCTCCAGCTGCTGGGGAAGGCGGCATGCGGCTGGTGGCTGATAAATTAGCATATAATCAACCCTTTTGCTGTGTGGCCACAAAATTTCCCTCGACGGTCATTATGCTCCGCTCGAACGGTCGCAACCCTAGACACTGTTCCGGCGTCGGTTGCGTTGCGTTCCGTGCGTGCGTACGAATCCGCGCTGCCCTTGGGCACCTGCTATGCTCGCTCACCACAATCTCGTGCTCGTGCTTCCCAACCAGCAGCAGCCGCAGCAGCAGCAACACCGGAAAACAGGTCAAGCGTTACGCGGCGCTAGGTGCGGCTACCGAGCCGAACCGAACCGAACTGCTCGGTTAAAGTCAGCCATGGGATTGTGTTTTTTCTCCCGCATTCACCACCTTCCCTTCAACCACAACACCCTTCGGTGGCATACTAACCCAGGGGCACCAGGCGCCTGGTACCCGGAAGTCCGGTAACAGTGTCCGGGATGTGGAGGAGCGTTTGACGTGGTTTGAGGGATGTTTTTTGGGCGAAAGAGGGAACCTTCGCTTCGAATGCGGTTATCACATATCATGGAAATTTATGCTCATGCATAAATTGACCACCAGCCAGCCAACCAGCCAACCAGCCAGCCAGCCACCTCGTCCTGGTGCGACGTGTTGAAGTTGTGGGTTTTGCGGGCAATTCGTCCATTCTGTTCGCGCCACGTGACAGTGCCAGAGTCGTGTGGGGGCTGGAAGCCTACAGTCCCCAGTGGGGCATTAGCTTAGCGCTATACATGTCCGGTCCGGTGTGCAAGTAACAATAACTAGCTGCCCCAAAACGGGGGTGTCTCTCCTTTTGCTAAGGCTCCATGGCTCCAGGCGGCAATGGTTGTGGAGGATCGGATTTTTGAGTTTTGCTTTTCCGGGACATTTTCTCCTCCTCGGCATGAGCTGTCATGCAGCCCTCGGTCAAATCAGGTGGCCTCCGGGGTGTCTCACCTTCGATGCACTGGACATCCAGACGTCAGATGGTGGTGGTACTTCCATTTGGGGGACCAGGGGAAACACGATTTACGTTTATTTTCGTTTTGAGCTAGCATGCTTTCCCGGGAATTTATGGGCAGGTTTCTAAACATCGTAGACCATCATAGCGCCTGAGCCAAGGCGGATCCTTCCTTTCCATGAGAGCTGAATGCAACCTACAGCTGGCACTATGAGTTGATGAATGTTTTGTTTGTGCTCTAGCAGTTGAGGTGAAACAATAACTTTATGCAGCTGCAACTGAAAGACATGACATAAGGCAACAATTTTGAAATTTGTTGTTTTTATCTTCACATCAAGGTGGACCCAGAGATCACCAGAATGCCTCTATTCCTTGATTTATGATGACCTTTCTATGATTAAACTAACCTACAAAATTGTTTGGAAGCCATGTTTTGATAACTTTTACCAAATTCTGTTAAGCTAATAGTGATGGAGGGGCAGTTAGCTAATCATCTCTACAAACCACCACAATCGAGCGTAAGAACAAGCTTCATCCAACCAGCCACCGTTGGCACACAATGGCTAAGTGAGTTGACAATTTTGTCTCATTACGTTTGAAGGTTCATTGTTCCAACTTGGCACCATCCGATTCCCAACCATCCGTCACAGTCATGTAATGGTTTTGCTGTTTGAAATCACTTGACGCGTTTTAAAACACGCCGCCAAACCCATTTACCAACTCGATCTCGATGTGCCCAATAACCGTCCCTCAGGTGATGCTCATCAAACGCTTCTTCGCTCGCTTCGCCCCCCCAAAAATCATTATCCAACGTTTCCCCGCACCCGAAATCCAATGCAAATGCAATTACTGTGTCAACCATACCTGGAAGGTGGAGGCAGATTAGTCTCCGGACACAGGAAGTTTGCCCAGAAAACACCACCAAAGGTTGGGGCTCCTTCGAATGAGTCAGTTCATCCGCAGCAGAAAGCTCAAAGGACAGCAAAGGAGCATCGCTGCGGACGATCTGCCTTCTGCAGCGTCCAATTCGTCGCAGTTCCGCTAATGATAAAAGTTCCCCTGGGAGTGGATAAAGGAACCGTCCTGGGCGGGGGTCAAGAAGCATGGAGCATGCTAATGTTACCTAGAACCAGTGACCTCCGGGTTTTCGGTGCCCGAGATGGCGATGCTCACCGTACCGAGATAGCAAATGGAAGTGAAGGTCCATGACGGCAGAGTGGCTGGGTGTAATGAGTGTACATGAAATCGTAATGACCAGGATGGTCCCGGTAACAGACCAGGTTAGAGTACGAGGCAACGACAACGTGCCTCGCTGCTGCTGCTGATGCTACGCTCCAACGACGACGACGACGACGACCATCGAGGGAGAGATAGCCGGCCGGGTTCATAATATTTACCAAGGTGCTCTGGTGCCTTGTTTATGGTACCTTCGGAACCGAGCGGAACCATATCGTCCAATGTGAAGGAAGATGTCGAAGCACGTCGTCCACGAGCGTGTGTTCGAGCTTTTGAAGGCCATCATTCGAGGAGCAGTCGCAGGTCAACAGTGGCCCGCATGGTGAAGATTAGAAGCGATGAGCTTCAGGTGCTAATGCACTCCCCCTGGAGGTCGGTGGCATGAAGATAACATCGGAATGTCTAATATCATCCTCCTACCGTTCATGCCAAAAACCGGAAGTAGGTGAATGGACGATGGCTAATAATCAATGCAGTGCGCTCATGTAATTGTCCCACGGACCGCACCAACGATCAACGTGCCAGCATCATAAATTGAGTGCCCAGCCCCCACCGCCAATCGCCAAGGAATCAGAGCGAGCACTTGTGATCTGTGGTCGCAGCTGCGCCAAGTAATGAAGTCCTCCACAACAACATCGCACCTTAGTGAGGTAGAGGTTGATGAGGATAGAAGTTTATTGTTTCTGGTTCGAGGTGTGCTGATCGAAGGGCGAATGATAATGGCTACCATTGTCCGTGCATTGTTTGTGCAAATGTGCTCTCGACATCTCCCGGCCGTCTATGCGACAGCAGAGTTGTCTTTGGTCTTGGCTAATGTTTGCTTTATGAACTGCGCACATACACAATGGCACACAGACGGACACGGGCGCCATTTGTCTTGTGTTCTGACACAACACCCTCCCGGTAAGAGAAGCAATTAGATTAATCTACCTTCCATCGATTTACTAGTTGAATTACCTTAGTGTTAGTGCTAGAAGTCAACATGAAATTTGATAACAGCTCGTTCTGAGCTTGAATAATGTATGCTGGCGAGCGAGGATCGAGGAATAATTTTGGAATAAATCAGTCGCCTGAAGTCATCGTTCCCCGCGGGGGCTGGTACGATGATGCAACCCAACGTACCGGAACACCTGCTCGGTGACGTGGAAATGTTTACTCGAACCACTCCACCAACATCAGCAGCAGCAGCGTAGCTCTTGTCACGTCGTACCATTATCGAGGACTTCCCATCAAAATGGCTTCGCTTCCTCTGCCACCGCCGTAAAGTCGTTACCGTGGCAATGATGATTGATGAAGACGACCGAGTCGAGTAATGTCCGCATCGTCCCGTCCCTTGACGCTTATCAAGACACCACCAAAGCCCCGGCGGTGGCCGGCATCCTCCGATCCGGTATCCGGTTATGTAAGTGGGCCACCAGTGGCCGGGGGGTCTCCAAAATCGGAACGGATCGGCGCTTCATTCCTGCATACGATTATGGAATGCACCGTTTCACTGCCACCACATACCACCACCCTTACATCACGGGATCGACGGGCAGCTGGGTCTCTTCTTTCGATTTTATCAGTTTTACATATTTTATCGTGCTGCCCGGCAAAAGATCGGCCCCGTGTGCCTCGAAATGGCCGGAACCTGTTTAGTTCGGCGGGAATTTTCGGCGTGTGAACATTGAATAATCGTGCTCTTTTTTATGCTGACTTCCTGACTTCCTTTCCTACAAAAAAAAAAATCCGAGGGGAGGATCGATTTCGAGGAAACCAATAGGAACGGTGTGTGCGTTTGAACTTTACCTCACAGACTCGCGAGACCCATTCGCTCATGTTGCCAGATTATTACAAATTTTTAGATAGAGAGAGAGTGAGAGAGAGATAGATACATAAGCGCCTCGGTGGCTTAAGTTGAGCAGCTCCACCGATTTTATAGCCCAGCAGATCATGTTATCAGATCGGAAATGGTAATAGGAGAAAGGCATGCGGCGGCTGGCTGTTGCGTGAGATGTGGCTTAACGCTGACGTAACGCGTGCATAGATTTTAGAGCTCTCGCGATCGAACCGCGGCGCTGATCATCGACTCTACTCGCTGGCAACAAGTTTGACTGATCGACGTATCATTCAGCTGAGCTCGCATCTATTTGCTGGATTTTATTAATATGTTTTCTCAATTCCAATCACGTAGAGCCGAACTCTGGCTCACCCTTCTAATGCATTTTCGGCCTCTACCGTCTGACATTGATCACTCTGCTGAAAAGTTTGCTGTCTTCATAAGCTCAATTTTGACAGCATGCCTTAGGCATAATGGTCCCCGAAAAAGCCCAACTCTTGCACCACCAATGCCTTCGAGGTAAGGTGTTCGAAGGGTCCAGATGACCTTTCCGTCACCGACACTTCGTCACTTCGGCAATCGAAAGTCCGTCCGGCGTTAGGCCGTCTTCATTACGGGTGTGTGGGGCGGGGGAAACCCAAAACCGCGGCCACTCCTCCGGTGATCAGGTTCCCGATGCCACCGATGTTATTAAACACTTTCTACGGCTCCGGCTTCGTTTGCAGCGGTGGCCTTGTTGGAAACAATTTGGAAAATGGACCCTCGGCCCTTCTTCTTCTTCCACGGACCTTGACACTTTCCTTTCGAGGTGGAAACACCCATCGAATGCGTTGGGAATGTCGACGATGCGATGTCGATGGTAAGAATGATGTCGCCCGGAATGGCATTTCGCTGCCCATTGAATGTAATAATTGGAGCTGGTGCTGGAAGTGATTAAGATCGTTGTAATTGCTCCGATCCACGCCCCAGGCCTGTCCACGGAAGTTTGGAAGGGAAAGAGGCGCGGAGTTTCGCGGAGTTTTTCTCCGGTGATCCAATTTCCACGCCCCAGACTGCACCGGGTAGTAGTCATGAGTTGTTTCGGGTCTGGGGCAGTGGACTTGGACGCCCTGCCTTAATCGCTCCATTCCGCTGCACGAGATCTCATGGTTCCGGGGCCGCATAAAAATGCACGGTCCATTGTGTGAGAGGCAGACAGACCTTCTGTCGAGACGAGTCGAGCACACCTGGCGCCGGTTGGATGCGTGAGGTCTTAGAGTTTTAGATTCAATTTACGGTTCCTCGTCGTGGGCATTCGGCAGTTAACTCGGAGTTGCTCCACATTCAAACATTACGGTAGTTTGGCTCATTCGGTCCGTTTGCCGACGCTTCTTCTATTAAACGGAAGCGTTTAGAAGCCATTATCATTAGGCCTCACGTTGGGTGGCTGCATGTTTTCATCAAATTCTGCTGCCCAACTGGGTTGCACGATCTTAGCGAGAGCTCATCTTTCCCCCAGTTAACGATGCATACGCACTGTTTGGGATGCGATTGCTCATCAGGAAGGGAGCTTTCACCTTGATGGCAGTACGATCCCCTCCGTTAACTTATCTTGCCTTGGTAATTGTGCCCCCTATCGTAGGGCCTGCTTTGCATAACTTGAAGTATTCATAATGCTCC
>NC_064877.1:84190646-84265646 GCF_943734665.1 Anopheles aquasalis
TATGACTCTCCGACGGGACCGATAACTGTTTGCTGGTGGATTCGAGGCCGTAATGTTGGCTCGCGGCCATGCTGCAACATGTGCTTTGGTGGCCGGTGGCATATTCCGTTCCCCAGAAAATCCCTGATTGACATCCCTGCTGGCCATTGGACCTGGGGCGATCATCAGAAATGCATCGCCATCGCGCTGATGCATTCGCTGCTGCTGATGTTCGTGACCTAAATGTTGCACAAAACCCCCCTGGCGCAACCTTCGCAGCATCGATGCTGGAGACAACTTATTCGTGGTGTGGAAGTGAAAATGTTGAATCAATGCGCCCCATCAATCACTCATCGGGGTGTTATGATGATGATGCTCCGGAGAGGCGTCTTGTGCGCCGTGCCACCGGTTCGCCGCCGGTTCACCATGCTGTTCGGGGTCGCCCCCGGGTTGTTAGAAAGTCCGCAGCAGAAGAGAGAGAGAGGGACTGTAAGTGACACCACGCCAATAACTCACGTTCATGATGCTTCTCTCGTTGGCTGCCCCGGGACTCCAGTGGTCCGTGTGTGACACTTTCATCTGCATTTGCCCGCGGAGTCCGGGAGCGAATCTGCATTCCATGCCAAGATTTCGTTGACACTCGAGCAGCAGGACGATGCTGTGCTCGGTTTAACGGTTTGCTGCCTTTGCGAGACGCAGAGACAAACAATGCCACACATTCACATTGACTGAGGCCAGAACGAGAGGGGACAAAGGCATTTGTAGTGAAAGCTTAGGCTCCGGTGTCCGGGGCTCCGGTTACAGGCCAGTTAGCGTAAACACACTAGCAACGCCTCGCGCCATTGCGGAACACAGGAAGGCGTCATTTACATGGTTGCTGATGCCTGATGATGGTTTCAGCATCCCAAACCCCCGAAACAGGCGCACAAACAATGCGTTCGCTAAACAAATAATGAAATCAAAAGCCCTCATCCGGAAGGAGGGAGCATTTATGATCTTTACCGGCCACCTTTTTGTTGTTTCGACTACATTGTTCGCGATCAGCGAAGCTAGACTCCAGAAAAAGGTGTCAATTAGACGTCGTTCATAAATTGATTTGAACTTTGTTTGTGCCGCACTCTTGTGGAAGGGCAAGGCGATAAATGGTGCTGGAATGCATGGCATCCGGGGGTTTGATTTGTGTCTTTTTAATTCCACAGTTTCTAATTCCTTTTCGAATCCCCCAAAAAGCAGCATAGGGCGCTATCAAATGTTCACCGATTAATGATGACATGGCCATTGGGCCATGGTTTGTCACTCGCACTCGACGCGCCGATAAAGCAATAACCTTTGACACGCATAATTATGCAAGCGCACATCGGCGACGACAATAATTAAAATTTAGTATCAACAGCTCGTAGCTCGCGACCATCGCGGCGGCCATGGTGGCGGCTTATGACGTATTTTGCAAAATTGATTCATTATTCCAATAAGCACTTTGCCACCGTCGCCACCATTGGAGCAGCATTGGACAAAATGTATGCAAATAGTGTTAGTGCAAAGCCATGGCGTATTGGATGTATTTATAGCGCGATGGCGGCTGTGACGCTCCATTAGCATAATTAATGCGATTCTAGTCGCGATCGATCGGAAGAGACTGAAAGGAAATGGGGGGAAATGATGGTGGGGGAAGTGGTGAAGCTAACGGGCGCCTGTTCCTGGTCTGGTCTGGTCGGGAAAAAGATGCTAAACAACGCTCGCCAGCGCATTGCCCTCGCGGCCAGGCCAGCAATTCGATTCCGGTGCATTTAACACCCCAGCTCGGGCTAGCTGGCAAGTTTGCGTGTTTCAATTACCTTCTACCAATTGGCTTACAGCACGCGCGTTGCAGCGATGCACACGAACCGCAAACAAACCACGAACCTCCTCTCGTGGTATGAAGCGAGGGGAGAGGCGTGTAAATCAATTGATGATCATTATTTATCATTTATGCTAAGTGTGCGTCGATGTGAGTCGTTCGGTTGGTTAAAGAGGGGGAGTACCACGTGGTATGAGGCTGCATCAACATCGAACGTCGATACTAATTTGTAGCTCCTGTTCGTGTCGATGGATGCACCGCGCCCTTTTCACGATTAGTACGCGAGTTGTTGGCGATGGTGATCATGCAGCATTACCTTTTGATGATCAGGAGTGGTTCCGGTGCGTAGTGTTTCGATGTTGATTAAAGTTGGAGCTGAAATGGAGAGAAAAGTGTTTGAAACAAAAATTAGCAACGTATCGATGCGTGACGCCTGTTTGCCCACAAACACACATATACTCACACCAACATTATACTAATAGACTCAATCTAGACAATCAGGGCTTCGATTTACATTGTTGCTCGTTGAGCATAGCGTTCAATCGCTGCCGATGATGGTGATGATGATGATGTTTGAGAAATGTTTTAAGAAAGAAGATCAAACAATCGAAAGCACCCACGAGCGTGTATGCTCACGCATGGAAGCCACCAGATAGAGCCATCAAATATCGAGCTGAGACTCGGACGGAAAGACTTGTTTGTTTGTTGATCTTTCCGTTGACGCGCTCGACGGACAGTCAAGCGTAAACTAAAACACGCCACCGTCGTCTCTGCGTTGATGTTTTCTTTCGACCATTTTTTCCCCTCTCAAAGTACGGTGGCGTTTTCTTTGAACTCCTCACTGAAAGGATGTTATGCTCAAACGCTGTCCGCTGGCTCAACATTTGCGGGGCCGTCTTCATTTGCGTGCCTTTCGCGCGAAGTGAAAGAAAGAATGACTTCGTTGCCACGTCGTTGTCGTCGCGGCTGCCACACAAGAATAAAAAAAAGTCGACGAAGGAGTCGAAGAAGAAGAAGAACTGTTCACGCATCAGCATCACTAGCCATCAAACTTGCCCCTGCGGCAGCTCCGGACAGCAAGCGAGAGGCTTCAGGGGAGCGCATTTGCCTTTCGTTGGGCCGACGACGACGATCATTGCAAATTCATAAGCGAAAGATGGCGAACGGTTGGTGAAACGGAACGGAGGGGAGTACGGGAGAGCGGTGCAAAGTGGCAAGAACTACTGCCTGGGTCTGGGGTCAATGATTCCGGTTGGCCCTCCGTTTGAACCTGGCTCGCTGTTGCGCTCCGTCGTGGGTTCATTTGAATAGATGCTCCAAAGACGTTGATGATGCTGCTGCTGCCGGTCTGCTCTCTGGTGTATGTATGCTTCATGTGCAAAAGGGAGCACTGGCTCATTTCATAACCACGATAGGCGGAAAATGGGGAAAAAGGTAGAGCAATCCGTTGGGAGGACAGCGTGCGTGGTTTGTGTTTAGAAAATTGCTCCAAAACGAAAGAAAATTTTCAATCTGCGTTCGCTTGTCAGTGAACGCGCGCCTGTGTGTGAACGTTCGCAATCGATAAAGGGATCCTCGGGTCCCACATGAGGAGGTAGCTTCAAACCTATTCTAGCACCAGCCGGAATGTGTCCCGGAATCTACATTCGAATGGGATAATTTGAAAATTCATGACAACCACCGAACATTTCGAGGCTCGCTTCGGTAGCTGGCACAGATGGTGTCCCATATGTGTCGCGCCCGGTGCCCTTTTCGGCCATTTTGCTACGACAAATGGGGCTTGTGTGTGTCCTTTAGTGGGACCCAGAGACCCCCACCAAGCACCCACAGAACCCAAAAGCTTATCATCACCATCAGCAGCAAGCGCTACACCAATTTGGGCGGTTTCGGATGTGAAAATGTGCCAAATGGTGCAGCGAATGGAACACCATCGCCTCTGTGCCATTACTGGTGCCATCGTGGTTCCGTTGTGCGTTTTGGGTAATGGCACACGCGGGATCGCACCATATCGATGATGCGATGAGCTCACGATTTTGCGATAAAATTTCGTTCCACAGCACTTTTAGTGCATCGCCAGGGGCCAGCGAATGTTCTCGAGAGGACTGGAATGCATTCCCGGAACAAAAAAGCTCAGTCCATGTGTGCGTGCTATTAAAGTTCGCATATTGGAAGCGAGATGGCCACTCGGTTCGGAATAAATTACGCAAGCCACGAGGATTCTGCCAGCCTTTACACACCGAACACAAAAACGGGTGTCCATTCGTCAGGAGCTGCTCAAAACTGGCCTGTTTGGTCTTTAGGTCTTGAGATACTTCAACAAAAAAGGGGAACAAAAAAAAGGGCAAAACCGTTTTCCCCAAGGGATATCGAATGCGATCTTGGAGTCCCAAGCTCGGTTAAGATTTGCCTCTTCGGGCGCGCCCTTGGAATGTCAGTTGAATTTTGGGATGAAAAGCGATTTAAAGCGAGAATTACTGGCCATCGTTTTAATTTTTGAAAGCCAGCTAGTCCTGGAATGCTGCGAGGAAAAGGGACAGCCGAGTGCGTGTCAGTTATTGGTGAACGATTTGGGGGAGTTTTGACAATTTATTGAATTATTTTGATGGCTTAATGAATGAGTTATTTCGAGTTAGTTAGGACATTTTTTTGTATTATAAAAAAGCTGATTCAGATCAATAATGATGCATTCCCAAACCTCTTGCTGATTACACAGTGTTTCGAACAATTTCTATGTAAACTTCGAAGAAAAGTGAATACAAATATTGAATAGTAGCATCGTAAAAACCTTTTTTTGCGCATAATAGTGAAAGATTTTTGTAATATTACTAAGATTAATCAAAACTACTTAAGAACAGTCTCACAAAACTTAAACATAAAAACAAGACACATATTTTACAAGTAAATAATTTGAACAAAAGAGTCCCAGTCCCTCAAAAGAGACGAACAACAAAAATCTTTCGAACAGAAAAAGAATTCCAAGTTTTGCATAACAAACCAGCGCTTCATTGCCTCAAGTGACTGAAGAGGATTTTAGATGTCGCCGCGGTTTCCCTCACACCATCGGGACACTACCATGCTCCACGCTCCCCGCTCCTCGAGTTAATGACAAGTGATAAATTATATTCTGGAAGCCCGGCGAGCCAAGAAAGTACGAGAGATAATGAAGGGTATCTGTTTCGTTTCTTTGTTACCTTCACGCGCGCACACCACGTTTGGAGTCAGAGTGCAATAGCACTGACCGTAAAAAGGTGGCCGGACAGCAGTCATTCCACCTTTTTCACCTCCCGCAGCTGGAGCCGGTTTGGTTCATCATTCCCGAAAAAATGCGCCGTGCCACCTATCTCGCTACCTTCCTGGAGCCGTCCCAGGCACATGATGATGGTGGATCATGCATGGTTTATGTTCTCCCTCCGCTGGTCAGTTGGTCAGATGGTATGCAAAACGAAATGGCGGCCAATGACGGCGAGATGGCCCCACCGGGTTGACTGTCGAGCCGGGCCAAGTCGAGGAGGAATGCAATTAACGGAGCCAAGCGAGGACAAAAGCGCAACCGACCGACCGGGCGGCAAAGGATGGCGGTTTGTCGAATCGTTTCGCGGTTACTCTCTCGACGACCCTTTCGGTGGGCTAGTTCCCACCGGGCACACGCGGACTACCGCAATTCATCCTTTCGGAGCGAAAGGAGGACAGTACATTCTCTCTCGCTGGTCTGGTCGCCTGAACCTGCTGCTCCAACATGTCCGCTGGTGTGTAAGGGCAAAATGAGGTAATTGGTTTTATGGTCAGGACGAACACTTCAACACGTGCAGCATGCGGTGTGTTCCATCCGCCAGCCGCCACTGTGGTGGTTCAATGGCCACATAAATGCACTTCCGCGACTGCCGCCGAGACCCGCCGATGTCGCTGAACTTATGGGAGATTCCACCAAAAAGACCCTCGCCTGTCTATGTGTTTGCGTTTCGCTGTCGTTGCACCATGTTGTCGCTGGCTGGCTGGGACCATTGTATGGAAATTTTGCTGCAGACAGACGAGTGGGAGATGCTCACTTTGGGGACGGTTCCTGTTCCGCCGCCCAGCCGATATCTTCCATCGACACCTTGCACGCTCAAAGGCATCCTTGTCGCCGTCCCTGGATGCCATTTCTGGTCCCGCACCTCCACCACCAATCGAGCCTGTATTCGCACCATCTAATCCCCACCGGTCTGGCGTAGCAGCAGTGAAAGCGCAGAAACTCCAACGCAAACCTTCATCCTCAGGCGGGCGTGAGCGCCGGAAGTCAACACAAACGTCGCACTACTTTTAACACCTTTTTTGGGGGCGAGCTGTAGCGAGACGATCTAGAGGAGAGGTCTCTGCCATGGACGCCACGTCAACCGAAAGTTAGCTGGCCAAAAACTTTGACCAAACTTTGCCATTTGTCGCACAACAGCTGCTGAAAATGGCGATCGAATGGTAGCCAAAGTTGGGTCGCTTCCTCCTCCTCCTCCTTCTCCTCCATCAGCCCTTTTACATCTGCAGCACGCACACTCTCTCCCTCTCTCGAGGGATCTCTTGTCTTTTACTCCATTTCAATTGGTTTCACTCGAGGAAGGAAGTGGGAAGGATGTGGAGGCCACATGCTTCCGATTTCATGCAAAAATCGATGCTAACTCGGGAGGCATTTTGACTGGACGGACACGGGAAGGATACTGGAGCTTGACTTTAAGAATGTTCCCCATCAGTTCGTAATCCAGTAGCGAGGAGTTCATTTTCACATTTACAAAGGGAACTGCAGTTCCCATGAGCTTACCAGCATTACGCCATAAAACTAGTTTGGTGCTTAAAATGTTATGTTCACCGAGGAATTCGTTCTCATCATCGTCGGAAGTCGGAATTCGGATACGCTTCGGTGTCATTCAGATATCCTCAGACCCCGTGTCGAACTTTTGGAATTCTCCAGCCAGTGTGTGCGTAAGTTTACGACGAGTATTATAGTTTCAAGCCAGCAGAACTTGAGCCACAGATACAGAGCCACTTCCACGTCGTTCCGCGACATGCTCATTGCGTGGAATGATGACTCTTCGCGTTCGCCGCTGCGTTAAACCATAAATTTGAAAACTTTTAAACCCCGATAAATCCTTCACACACGTCCCACTGGAGACTGGTGTCGGATTGGCGGCGTATTCTCGTGCTGCTGCTGCTGCTAATACGTTAACTTCTCACTCGAGGCGGAACACACACGTGCACACCCCTTTACTACCCCTTTACTGCATCCCTTTTGTGTGTTACGTTGGAGTTAGGATCCGCAGGCTATTACAAAGAGGTCCGAGGGATTCGCTCGCAGAACCCGGGTGTGTGAGGAGCAAAGCAAAAGAGAAATATTACAAATTATGTCTGCCAATGTGTATGTGTTCAGAGGCGAGTCGAGTGGAGTGGGCACGAGGCGAACCGTATCATGCGACGCCAGAGACGCAGTTCTTTTTTGCAGACAAATTTATGACTTTATGCCAAGCGCAGGCCAGTGGGCACCGCATCCGCAGAACCCCGACGAAGATTACAGACCCGCACCAAGCGGTGGTTCTCATCACCACTGCAGCAGCAGCAGCAGCAACAGCAGCAGCAACAGCGTGTGGCCACCCTTCTCGCTTATGGCCGGCCTGGCAGACTCGGTATACTGCAGCAACACATCCGATCGCGATCTTCTCTGCTGCTCCGGTTCGTAGTGTTGTCTGCGCCGGAGGCACGCTGGCTTTCCAGCGGAGGTTCATGATCAAAGTTCATGGCCCACCACTGGCGGGTTGCATCGTGCGAGCATTAAAAATGCAGATAAAAGCATCAACCTTAATGGCCAACGATGCTCATAAGGGTGGGGGAGGTTGGCCTGCTAATGAATTGAAACTCACTCTTGGGGCATACCAATACAACGACCTTTTCGGCAGAAAAACTAATAAAAAAAGATTTGCACATTAGTGTGAGGGTATTATCCCCTCCAAACAGAGCTGATTCTCTCCTCCGCCGCCCCGTGTTTGGTGGTTGCATAAGGGATGAGAGGGATGCTGTGGGATCCGCTTTCCAAATGGGGCCTCCCAGGGCAGGGCACATATCATCACCAAAAGTACCACCAGTGAATGCATGAAAATGGGAGAAATTGATGCGCACTTTCTGCTGGTAGCGGGAGTCTATTGTTGTGGAGCTGGTTTTTATGTTGCATGCGTAGCATAAGTCTTCAGCTTAATCACCAGTATGACTCAATTCAGATTGCAAGCTGGTAAACATTTACTTTAAAAGATTAAATGATTCTGCTCCACAATTGGCTCACCAAGCGCCATTTTTCAACCTCATTCTCTTCTCTGGTTGCCATGAAGGCATCCTTTTTAGGCAGATGAAAGCGCCCAAAAAACCCGATAACGCCTCCTCGGTGAGAAATGTAATGCCGGTATCGGTATCGGCGCTATCAACCGGTCACGAGGCACTGGTATTGCGATTTTAATTAATTTCCACCCCACGCCACGGCCACTCCCAACCTCCACAGAACAAAAAGGACAAGATCTGAGGGCTGGTCGCCGATTGGCCTCTATTTTGGTTGGATTGGGATAAAAAACCGATTTACGCCTCGGCCATACCATCGCGAACCGTGATAGGCCCCCTCTCGGCCACCCCGGCGTAAATTGAAAATGATTGCTGACCGTGGCTGGAACGCTTAAAAACCGGGAAAGCTTCAAGCTGTTGACGGAGCAGCAGAGAGGGAGAGAAAGGAAGGGGGGCTTAGTATAAATTTACTAATTATGCGCCGAATTTATCCAATTAATTTTCGTCCCCGAGAAAGGCACCCCGCGTGGTCCACTTTCCGCGATTCGCACCGCGCTCGAAATCGGATCAACTTCTTCTTCCTCTTCTTCTTGCTCTGGATTCCGGTGCCCTTGAGCCCAGTTCGATGTTGATCAGACCAGTGCCGGTGTGCCGGTGAAATATCGTATTCCTCCGGAACATCAAGCGAACGGATGATTCTCCCAAGCTGCTCCCAAAAACCTAAAGTGGCGCACGATCTCGAGTAAATCACTTCACCACAGCCGTTACGCTCGGTGTGCGACCATCATGCACTCCGTCGTCACGGTGAAGCATAAATATGTTATTCCTCCTTGTGACCGCTGTCAGGACGATACTTACGACCGAGAGCCGCGCAATTGATGGATCATGCCGCGTGGTTCGCGCCCCACTCGTTATGGCGTTTCCATTTTCCACTTGCCGCGATACGGAGAGGTTGGCGTTGGTGGATTTATTTTTCCAATATAAATTTCAATTTATTTTCCACTCAGTAGCACCGCGTCCGCGCCCTGTGCCGTGCTGCCATTAGACCTGACCTGGCCGGTGTGCGGCACAAACTCCATTACACTATGGGCTGGGTGCGTATCGATTCGGCCAGAACAGAGTGCGTGGAGGTGAATTGGAGGGCTCATTTCGAATTCAGCGGAATCCCATCCGAGATTCGTTGAGAGATACTCCCACAAGTTCTTCGGATTTCCACCAAATTATCGTCACTTCGAGGATGATATGGCGTTGCTGGAGATGCTGGAATGGATTTACGTCAAAATGCCCACAAAGCTTTCTTTACTTTCTTCATGTTTCTTGAGCAGACTTTTTATGTAACAACGATATGTTCAGAAGCCACCAGAAGTCACGCGATACGGTCCACCGAAATGGCTAGACAGCGAGAGAGAGAGAGAGAGTGCTGGCTAGACATAATCTCGTTGGAAGGATCTGCTCCACGGTTTGGGCCCAGACTTTCGCCCACCACCACCGAACGCACCGAGTGCTCGCCGAGTAAATAGGGCGGAATTGGTTTGATTCGATTTCGCTTCAGTTGCTGGCAAGGCAAACGACCGCGGGGGGCCGACCGCCGAGATGGGGAAAAGACGACTCGTAAGCGACGCGGCCATCGTCGTGAACTGCAAAATGTCAATCGTGTCGTTTTCCCGGGCCTCCGAAAATTCCATCCAACAACACTGGCGCACAGGACCGAAAGACCATAAGATAACATCAACCTCCCATCCTCATTGGCCCCGAAGCGCTTTGGCAGCTTCTGCGTTGCCGGCTTCTAGCCCTAACCGTGTTTTTCCGGGGAAGTTATTGCGTCCCTTCACGTTAGGTGACGATGATTTTGCACGAAAAAGGCCTCCAAAGGCACCATCTTGCAGCAATCAAGCCTGCTGCTGGCTGCTGTTGGTGATGTCGGAAAGATTTAATTATTTCTCGCTAGGCACCACCAGCAGTTGCCGCTCTTATCACGTCAGAGAGGTCCAGGGGGGTCTGTGGGCGCGCAAAAATAATATATCCCGCGCTTTCATGCTCCCTGATCGAACGAAGGTCCTAACGGTGGCCTACGCGCGACAGATTCGGCTGGATTCGGTGCTTGGGCTCCTTCTGCCCTCGGGCAATAAACAAACATTTCGCGCTGGCACTGGCACCGGCGTGCTAGTCCTCGTGCACAGTTGATGACGGGAAATTTATAGCCTCCCGGGAGACCCCAAAAAGGGGGCTCCTCCTTCACTGCTGCGTCCGTGGCAGCCTCGAGTGATATTGTTGACATATTTTATGCTGCGGCCCGCTCCGCTGGTGGAACTCCTCCGGTGGTGTGGTGCGGGATTTATTTGTTTGTTTTTCGCCGTTAGCGTGGTGGTGGTGGTAGCTCAGTGTGTCACATTCGAGCATCATTACTTGCCAACGAACGCCGTGGCCGTGGCGGTGATCGCGCAGCATTCATCAACCGGTTCGACCGGTGTTCGGTGACGGTCGCCAGGGAGAGTGAGTGAGTGTACGCCATTGTTTCCGGGAGGGGTTACGAGAAGGCGAAGAGACGGTTGGGAAGAGTGTCGATCGATTGAGCTGGCAGCTGATAAAATACGGTGCTGGCCATAGCTCCAGCAACCTTCTCCTATTCCTGGTGAAAGATGATGAAGAGTTCCGGTTCCGACCTGAAAGCCCCCAAGGATCGCAGACGTAGACCAGATTGGCTTGGCGAAACAGCAACTACCCCAAGGGTAGCTGGGGCCATGTCGCTGTGCAAAACCTTTAGCCTTCTGTGCTCCCCAAGTACCTTTTCCACCCGGATTAGAAACCATTTTTGCCCAGCTCTCCTCCCAGGAGATCCCCCGGGGTAGACCAGGTTGCCGTGGATTATTACCGTGACAAATCGAAAGCAATTTTCATCGAGCACCATTATCGTCGTGGATCAATATCAGTGGCGGGGAGTTTGGGGCTTCGGGACCGCTTCACCACCGTTAGAGGGCGCGGCCGAAGGTCGCACCCCCGCTCCGCAACCGCAGACGCAGAGTTTCATTGGATTTTGGGTGAAAAATGAAGTAACTGGCAATATCCGGAACGCGTGCGGCGTGCGCAACAGACGCGCGTGCCTCTCCGAAGCTCCGAAGCCCAGACCAGAACCAGGATAATAAGGTTACAGGGCATCGGCATCGCCGGTGGTGGAACCGGAAAGTTTCAGCTCATTAAGACGATTGTTTCACGGTCGCCGGCCGGCCGACCGTATCGGAACATGGGCGTTGGAATGGATTATCGAGAATTTATGGAAGCCGAAGCCGCGCACTGCACGGCACCGGGGCACGTCAAGAACTTTCGGACACGCTTCGCAGTAAATTTCCTTTGCCGACGCCGAAACAAAGAAAGGAAAGCGATTCGGAGTGGGAGGCGGCGATGGAGTCGCCCCAAAGGAAGTGATAAAAGTGCCCGAATTAGCTAATGTTTTGAGCTGTCCTCCTTCTCCTGGTAGAGTCCGTCATCTGGTCATTCAAGTTCTTTTGTTTCGTTCTGTGAGGGGTTAACCGTGTCCTGTTCTTAGTTGAAAGCCATGAAAGAATGTTTCACCAAATTTTATTGCGAGTTTTTTCTTGCAACGGTGGAGCACGCGGCTCCATGAAACATTCGGTCAAACAAACGATTTTGCGACCCTCCGGAATGTATTTATGCTATTAAAATACTCGGCACGTGCGCATGGGGCCACCCACCAGTAGAAGAGTCCTGGCCGAACCGAAAGAAAAAGCCTAAACAAACTGACCTAAGCCTGGATTATCCGAGCTTCCGCCGGGGGTTTCTGTTGCTGCTCGTTGCTCCATTGTTCTCTCTCGCCTATTCTGGGCGATGGCCAACGGGGGAAAAAAACCCTTTCCGAGAACCGGGCGCGACTTAATCGAGCGAACTGAAGCGGCCGGTTAGTTATTGCTGGATTTGCGAAAGAAATGGCACAGAAAGAAAATGGCCAAGCGATACCATCGACTCCTGGTGTACCCCCTGGTAGGCCCTGTTTGATTGGAGGCAATCTTTAGTAGCGACCAACCAGATTTTACGGCAATACTTGTACTTCGCTCCATGATCTGATGATGCTTGGTTCAGTAATTGTGTTCGTGACTCAAACTCGCCATTTGAAGTACTGCCAACGATGGCAACTGTGCAGAGACCGAACGTATACCCACACACGAAATTAGTCTAGCAAACAACTTCTCGGCCCCCCAAAAAGTTTACTCTCGAAGGTGTGAGCTCCAAGCTAATTTGTTTGTCTTTCCTCTTCAACGCAGGGTGGGCTGTGACATCACCTGTAATACTGCACGCCAATAAAGGCACCGATCCTGGGAGATGAACTGCAGAACGCAGAAACTCGATGACAAATTAACAAACTGACGCCCGCTCCGTACCTTCTTTCCAAGATAAACACGTGTGCGCCACTGTTGTTGGGCGGTAAATAGAGTGTTCGCATCATAAACCAACGACGAGCGGACGCAAGGTGAGTCAACGCCAAGCAGTTGACTATACACCCCCAATTGGGTGGTATGTTTGCTTCGCTCGTATTCAATGGAGCGTTAAGACGCCATCCATCCATCCACATCAGAGCACGGGATCCTCAAACTGCGCCAAACAGTCATTCAAATAGACACTTTGTTGTCGTGATGTTCGCGAGCTGCCGTAGACACCGGTGTGTCTTTGTGAAGTTGCTGCTGGTTGACTCATCAGCTCTCAGGGCCAAGACTTATCGATCCGCGTAATGTATTCCATGCCATTCAAATTAGAATCCTCATCGGTACGCGGTGACGCAATCGAGATGGATCGATAATGTCCAGATTTTCAGACAGAAAATATTCCATTTTTCACGAATTCACTCCACCTCCCCTTTCTAGGAAGAGGGATTGAAAAGCTCGCCATTCAACTAGAACAGAGCGCGCCAGTGTACCACCATCAATATCTAGACAAAAGAATGGAAGCATATTCCATTTCATAGAATCCGTGAGGCTCCGATCGGAACTGGACTGGCGTGGAGTGTTCTGACGTCGAGTGCGCCTCGTCCGTTGGAGAGACTTTCGGGTCCGGGATGATGATTGAACACGCCACCGAGAGCCGGTCGCTTTTGTTTTGCGGTTTTTTTGTTCCTTGCGAAGGTGTGGTTGCCAGGATATCAAAGATCGGAATATCGCAAACTGATGACTGACATCGTTGAGCATAGTCGCATCAACTTCCTGTCACCGTGGTATGCTGCAAGGGGTCACTACAAAGATACCGTAACGCTCACAACCACCATCATCGGAACTGCGAGTGCACTGTGAAAGGGCGACCAGAAACCCCAAAATGAACCGAACGAAAAATTCAACAAAAACCGAAACGACACGTTCCATAAACCACAAACACACGGAATCCCTTCATGTGATCGCGTGCAATACCGCGCTGGGGCCGTGCTCTGGTTACCGCGAGACGTGAGCAATCAATCGCTTTCATCCTGCGTCGACGCCTCTCCATAGAAGACCCGGTGACGTGCGACCGGTGCAATCTCATCCGGCGTACGAGCGTAGGTTGTTTGTCGGAATCAGGAGAGCCCGCATCATACTCTCATGTTCCATTTCCAAGGGCTCATGCTCCTTTCAGTGCCAAAAATAGGAAAAACCCTGACGGTGCGTAGGAGATCAATAGAAAGGCCGAGGCTTCATCCGGTGAGCTCGATGTGGATGCATTAATTAGATTTCGATAGCCGGGATTGCTTTTGATTAATTTTCCCCGGGAACCGCAAGGTTCGTAGAATCCGTGCGCAAGGACACACATCGTTCGCAAGGAACTTCCTTTCCATTCCGTTACTATTGGAGCGAAGGATCAATCCGAGCCAAAGTACAGAGAGAATCCGAGATTCCCACGGAACAGATTTTGCTACGTTCCCGGTTGGGCTCGACTTCTCGTCAAACGAACGGTTGCCTGCGTGTCAGCTCGCCCTTGTCTCATCGCGTTACTGCAAGTTATTCCTCCTGCCAAGCATAAGTGAAGTCGCGTGGGAGTTTGAGATGCCCTTGGGACGGTACCACGATGTACGTGCTCGTTCGTTCGACTTGAGGTGAATTGGATTTGTTTTTGGGTCGAGCGGAGCAAACCAGATCCTAACCAGAAGTTCTTCATCCCTAATCAGATTCCTAGAAGTGCTTAAAGATGCTCAGTAAATCCTTAAAATGATCCTCATGAACCGAAAGCCTCCCAAATTCTGCTGTCGACATCTTTAAAGCCGTGAATTCGTTTTTGGAATGGCTTCGGAACACACCAGCCAGCACAGCTTCATGCTGCCGATGGTATTGCAAAACGATTGTTATGCAAGGCGCCAGGCAACGAATGGTCGGAGGCCCTAAAGCAATTCCCACTGGAACGTGACGCCGATTTGAACCGGGCTTTCGCGTCAGGGAATAAACAACTACATCTGTACGGTGGTGGCTTCCTCTTCAACCTTCGCATGTTGCGACACTCCAGCCAAACAGTCAGCATGTGTCATCGTTGGCATTGTTCAGCTCTCGAGCATCGTCTTCGTCGTCGTTGTGGTGGTCGTTGAGCGCGACCTTTCCTCCTGCGCGAAAGCATTAGGCACGTGACGATACTTTCGAATTTGCAAATTTGTCCCCCGGCCTTCTCCGCTAGGATCTGTCAGGAGGCATTAACTACTGCGGCCACATAGCAAATCTGCTGCAGAAGTATGATTTATATCATCCCGCTCAATCCCACGGTGACAGTCTGTTGTTCCCTTTGAACTTTCTAATCCACACGTACTCCCGGGGCCGTGCCAGGAACGTGCGCGGCTCGAGAAACACACACCGAGGAGCACGCCGAGGAGCAAATAAAATGGCAACATTATCACATCTCGTGTGGCGAGATGGCGAGATTCAATTATACTTGTGTAGCGCCGCCGTCGCCGCCGACAGTTAATGAAGCACTACCAACCATCACTACATCCATCCAACGTTTGCGCATAGCGTTCCAGCACATACCGATGTGTGCGGCACGTGCAGCGGATGCCCTTTTGCGGGGCCCCAGGGCCACCGGACCGGACTGACCGATGCCAGACGTGTGATAGTGTCAAAGTCACTGCACTCGCCACAGTCCAGACCAATTAGGACCAATCCTAAACCAGCGGACACACAGTGAAGGCAATGCGATGAACGGATCCGTCATGCGAAGGTTCCGAAGATATGCCGGATCCAGATAACGCCCGCTCTCGTCCATTCGACGACGAGGCTGGATAGCTGACCAACGACAACGACGACTGCGACGATGACGACGACGAAATTGACGAAAAAATGGCCGACAATAATTCATCAAAAGAACCGAATGGGACCAACAGCAAACCAACAGGCTCTCAAGGGCTGCAAAGGACCGACGTCGTCGTCGAATTGTGAAGTAATATGCCATTGAACTTTGCCCATTTGCGTTGCAATCTGCGTTGCGCAGCGCATCGGACTGCTGCACACGCCCTACGTCATCCATCATCTGCTATCACCGGTAAAGATCATTCGCGTTCGCATTGCGCGTGTCTCGTTTGCATGATGATCCGCGTGACTGGAACGGTCGATCTCGCACTCGCATCATCAGGTGGCGCAAACAAATGCACAAAAAAAAAGGTCCATCAAATCACCATGCGAACCACACACTACGCCCTGGCGGCGTAGTACTTCCGACAACTATACTACTCTCCGAAAGCTTCGTCCATGTGACCACGAAACGAAGCTCATTAAAGTTTCGAGGTGGGCGGGAGGAGTGGGAGGTTGGGATTGACATCATCATCGAGCCGTCGAGGGAAGTGTGACAAAAGTGTGACATTTATGCACAGTACGGCACTCTCGCACCGGCCATCCCATCTCGCATCTCGTTAGAGTGTGCCCGGGAAATGCAGTGGAAAAGCTGCACTAACAAGCACGTGCAGCACGTTGGATTTGCACTTTTCCAATCTATTTCCTTTCGTGGAGGGGGAATGAGGGAATGGGGAACATTGCATTGAGTGTGCAACCGGAACACATCCCGGTTCCGGCGGATTGACTGTACAAATAGGAATCAGTACCGGGTATCGAAGCGTATTGACTTTTGCTGCTGATGCGTTTTCGTCTTGTTATTTGCAGAATACTTGTAAAAACACAAGAGTATTACCTCACGTTCGGCAGGAAGTAGATTTGTAACAGTTAGTTGTGATGGAAAAGCTTGTAAAACGAATGCATTTCGTTATAAATTGCAAGAAAAACATGGAAAGCTTACAGAAAATTAAGCGAAACAAAATGCTTTACAATGTCATTAGAGAAAATATAAATGGAATAAATATTACGTGTAGAAAAGCATGTAAACATTTTAGTTAATGAGTAAACATCATTAATTAAAGAAAACATAAAATGAAAGCAAAAGAGAAACAAGAAACATTAGATAAAAAATAATAGAATGAACCTTAATGCAACACAAACATTTCAAAGTCATTATAAATAGCATGCAAGAGGGAACATTTGCTGCATCAACCAAACAGCATTCAAAACATACCCTCCCAAGCTCATTATAAAATGACAAAAAGAACATAAAAACACAAAATAATGAAGTGCCGAGCAACGACGACGACGATGACAACAACAGGACAAAAACAGAATAACAACCCCGTGATGGTTCATTCACACCTCGACACACTGTCGAGGTGTATGTGTCCGTGATAAAAAATCAACCCTGCTACCACACTAACCCGGATGTACGGAACTCCTGTCTCGTCGTCGTCGTCGTCGTCGTCACGAAACCTTCACGCGTGCCCTTACGCGGTCCGCCTGAAATGCACAGTTAACCCGTTGTCGCTCGACTCAGCCGCTCGATCACCTCGGTTCTGAGCCACCGCCAGTCTGCCAGACCTACCGCTTACGTTGCCGATGGGGTCAGGCGCAGATTGTTATGTGTTTGTTCTGTCCGCAACCTTCTTCCAACCTTCCCCATCCGCATGACATCATCGCGAGCACCATCGTCCTCATCACCGCCATTAAATCCTCACCGTGTCCCTGGGTGCTGTTGAGTTACCCTTTTTAAGGCGGGATGATAATTACGCCCCAAGTTTGCTGGTGTCTGCACACCGTCCTACCTCACACCAAAAGAAAAAAAAACAACACAAAACAGTTTCACTCTCTCTCGCTCGCTCTCTATGTTCCATGTTACCTTAGACCTACGTACGGTAATGATGTGCGAACAGGCATGCAGTGGAAAGGGAGGAAAGGAGGGTTTCACTTCAACTCCGTTACTGGCAACCCCTCGTCAAGGCGTTGCCAAGTATTCGAGTGCAGATGCGTACGTGCGAGTGCGTCCAGCATCGTTTTAATTGTCCCACACCAATTCAAGGAGACAACAATCCCCAAACGTACACCGATCCGAGCGATAGAAGGCATAGAGACCTCCAAATAAGGTCCAACAGTCTCGATCAAGGATCGCTTACTACTTCAAACGTTTCGAAAGCGCTTTGGCACACTCGAAACGACCTCAAACAGTCCGCACATTCGTCATGAATCGCGAATCGATCCGGGTGGACCCCAAACCCCGGCATCCAAAAAATAACTTATTTATCTGATCCGCCAGTTATCGTGGTGTGGTTCGTCAGGAGAAACGGGTTTTGCGATGGGATTGGATTTTGTTATTGTTTCGTTTGCGGTCGGATTGCGGGCCGCTAGGTCAGCAGTCGTGTTCTGCCTGCGGCCATTCCGAAACAACGCTCGAACTGGTGCTGTTGCTCGATTGATCCGCGAGATTGCCATTCCTGGGACTGGGGCTAGGAGGTCAACAATTGTTGGATCGAGGCGTGCGTAGCGAAAGGAATCCCTGTTTTGGGTGCGAGCGTTTGGCCACCAAACTAGAGAGAGGGCGACACTTCATCGCTTTGTAGAAATGACGGAATTTGGTGTGAAGGTGTTCCGCCGAGGTGCGTAATGCCCGCCGGCACACATTCCACATCGCTCTATTCGTTCCATTCGGGGCGCAGGGACCGCGAAGCAGAGATTCATTGCGAGAGTTTCGCTCCTCCGATGGCCAACTGTTGAATGATCTATTGGTCGGGTTTACCGTTGAAATCCGTTGTTGTTGTCGAAGGTCGAGAGGAAATAAAATAAATCTTTACCGTCTTCAGATTACACGACCGACGATCCTCTTTCGCCAGCCTTCTAAGTGACTTCAACTGCAAACTTTACGAGTAAATTGCTTGTAACTTGGCTGGTTGGATGGTGGGCTTTATCCTCCTTCAAAAAACCGGACCATCAATCGTCGCAGGATGTTGCACTCGACTCGACTCGCCAGCCAGCAACGTTGAAAAGGCTCACCGAGAACAAAGAGATCCTACCATAAACTGATCCACGTCTACCTTTGCTCTCGCCACTTGCGCCACACCTTCGCACCTTCTGCACCTTTTCTGCCCCTTAAAGAGAGAGAACCTTCCTCGGGATCTAGATAGCAGCATGCCGGCAGCACCGCGTCCACCGTCCGTTCCCTTTAGTCCCTACTAATTGTGATAAATTATGTGTTGGCAAAAACGCTTCGAATGTTTATCATCATTAGGTGCGATGTAATTTATAGTATCAGACCGCACAGCAGACTAGTGATGGTGGTGGTGGTGGTGGTGTTGCTGCAACCCCAGCCCTTCGTTCGAAGGTGCATCCTTTGCCGAAAGCATAACCACCGTAATGGAACGATAAATCGCTGTTGCCCTTGGCGGCCGACGCTGTTTGTTTAGAACGCCACGACGCGATGGATGGATGGAGTGTGTTCTTCGCAAGTAGCATGCGGGAAATGCCAATTCATTTCACTCGCAAAAACACATTTTTAATTAAATCCACCTTCCACAAGGGGGGACGCCATCGGAGTCGTGCCGCAATGGCTCGTGCTTTGAGATATTTTCTACGTGAAAAGGGTTTTGCAGGAGGTTCTCCTATCTCCAGCGGTGAGTCACAATCGAAAGGGATGTTACATAAATAGGGAGCGCGCGTTCCATGTCGACATAGTATAGCATTATCGATCTAATCGTTTCAAATCGGTGGGGCATTTTACTCCCCCGTCCTTCAATCGATCGTAACTGAAACGTGAATTCCCTAACTGCGCCATAGTCAGTTCCTGTCTGCAAGCCAAGACCAAGGGCTGGCAACAGTAGTATCGGCCATCAATCAATTAGATGCCGCTCGAAATCGAACCAACGCAAACGAGGCTCGCAAACACAGGATGTTGTACCACCCAGGTGTGTTGGTGTTGAGAATATGGTAAACTTTTACTTTGAATCCGGTTCCCTCCCCCCGTGTGCGAGACATTGCGGCCTCGCGTCACTTTTAGCATAGAAAGCATGCGAAAAGCTATTGCCACGGGCCCATAGTGAAATGTGAAGCCAAAATCCGTGCGAAAACACAACACACATCACCTCCACCACCGTCGGCGACTCCCAAGACTTGCGCGCTCACAGACATCTATCATCAAATAACCGTAGCGTTCTCTGCTCGACGCGCGAAATCTGTGGCCTCAGCCCCCGGGGGGGAGGGGTGCGCAAAAGTGAAAATTGATTTGTTTTTACCGCCATGGCCAGCCGCCGTTGTGGTGTACGTACACCAAGTACAACCGATCTGGCGCAACATCAAATCCGATTTTAACACTTACTTTCGAACTTGTTCGTTTGTTTACCAGCACGTAGCTGGTGGTATCGAGGCTTTAAAGGGCTCTCCGAATGGCAGACAACCATCGGTCGACAAACAATTCGACACACTGCGGATTCGTGATGAAACACATCAAGCGCTATGCAGCACCAACTCTCACGCTGCGGACAGGTACCTTTGAATGGTGGTGGCCCGATCGGTTATGGCCTTGACCACCATCAGCATGATTGGGGTCCATCTTCGATTTGGGCTTCACGATCCACACAACCGCTGCGAGTTTCGGATCCAAATTGCAGTCCGTAGCGATGTGTCATGCTGTGAGGTCATCTCACATTCGTGACACCAGCACCATCGACCAGGTATTGGTACCAGACTGCTTGGAGACGTAAAACAGGTATTAGCTACACGACTCGTTAGCGCGTGTTGTTATTGAACAGAGATGTTTTTGCTTGTTGATCCGTCTAGTGTTCTCCTTCAGAAACGTCCTCATGATGGCCATATTAGAAGCAACGAGAAGAGTGAAGCAATCCACACCACAATAGTGTATGGACCTACAGCAGAGCGATTGTTCCGTTTGAAAGTTGCAGCAGCCACCGTTTACCGGTCTTGGTCTTCGCCATGAAGTTCCCTGGAAGGCACTACCACTGTTGCTGTGGGAGGTCAGAATTCAATTAATAACAATTAATGCATTTACTGCTGGCAGATGCACCAGCACCAGCACCGGAGAACATTATTCAGACATTCTACCAGACGTGGCCAACGTCCGGCTCTGGCTCCGGCTCCGGCTGATGGAAGAAGGGCCACGGGTGAGCGAGTTGTCAATTAAAAGGTCCCGCAATCTCGCAGCTTCCATCCATCCGCCGGCTCTCCGCCACAGGCTGATGGATCGTTCAGGAGAGAAGCAGTTCGTGCCCTTTCCGCGCCGTAGGGACGGATGGACGTACCTTCACTTCTTATGCTAATGGAATCGACCTAACGGAACGTACCGCCGTTAGTGGCGAGGCCAACATGAAGCGATCAGTGAGTCTGACATCATCTCGCGCTCGGTACGTTCCCACCGTTGCAGGACCCTGGCGTGTTTGACTCTTTCGCTCCGATCGGTGCCTATCAGTTTCCCTTCCGGTCATCGTGTCTCTGACCAGCCTCTGTTTGACCTTCGACATGGTCGTCCAGCTTTTGTACCGAGAGCCCCGCTACAACCTGCTCCTTTCCATTCGATCACGCGGGGATCACGAGCCGGATAAGCACACGATCCGATCGCGCACAGCCACATGACATCTCGGCGAAGGTGGTCTGCGCCTCACGTGCGACCATGTGGGGATTTCTATCGCGAGCGAAACGTGAGCTCCAACGAACGGGGAGTCCACAGCACAGTACAGCGCGAGTTTACAGATTCATTTCGCTGCGCGTTTGATGGAAAACATTTACCAGCGGTATGAAAAGGGGAGCACATTATTTTGTAAACTGTTGCTTCTCCGTCTTACGGGCTGCTAGGGCCCTACAAATAACTAGTTCATCGGGGATGTTATAGTTTTTTTTTTCGTGGCAACAATCGAACCGTATTTACCAGACACCAGAACAGAACTGTTGCTGTGCGTCGTCGCCGTCGACGTCGATGGTCATCTGGCACTAGAGCGCCAAACACGCAAAGGTAAGCATTGTTTGGTTTTGTTGGTTCGCTGGTTGGTTGGAGCTTGAACCGCAGCATCAGCATGTTTTCCAATGTTGTCCACTGCTAAACCGTGCCACTACCCCTAACAGTGCGCGCGAGTTCTGGTTGCTAGTCTGCGATACAAACGGCACACCGTTGCCGTGATTCACGCCGTAGAATGGGTTGGGGCCAGCCAGCGGCGAGTTGAGATTGAAATTCAATTATGACAACGATGAGCGATCCCCATAGAATCCCCGGGCGGGAAGAGATGGTGAAGAGGGCCGGTGAGTCCGAGTAAATAAATTAACTTCTGCTGACTCTGCTGCTGACCCGTTCGCTTGCTTGCTTGCTGTTCAAAACGTTCCACAATCAGCCACCACCCACCGTCTCTCGCGCACGTGCTCTCTCTCGATCACGAAGAACGGAGCCAACCATCGCTCTCCCCGTCGTCGTCGTCGTTGTCGTCGTCGTCGTGGCTATAAATAAGGTTTTTATAGTTTCGTTTCATCAGCCAACCCGCAGGCCAACACCTCGCATTTTATCTTTTTCTTTCTCCCAGATCCCTCAGAGCAGTGACAGAGGATGATGCGGCCCCTTGGAGGCTTCTCCATTGTCATCTAGGAGTGCCCGCTCGGGTACCGTTAACAGTCAGCCCACCGAAGGTCCGCGTAAAACCGCAAAAACCGTCCAATAAAAGCCACCGAGCATCCGATCACTTGACAGCTCGCGTTTGGCTCTGTGTATTTTGGATCCTTGACTTTTTGTGTTCTTTAAGCCTTCGCGGTCTTAAATTGCACACCGCCGAACCTGCGACTGACGTAAGCTCCCGGATTTACCTTCAAGTGAGCTTCCCGAAGGTTGCAGAGGAATCAAAACATTAATAACAATCGAATAGTGAGACTCCAAAAATTATATAAACCTCCACCAGCAAAGTTCCTAAAATCAATAAAGTTCATAAAGCAGCAGGGAACTTACTGTGAAACCGCACGTTCCGAGTGTGTCCAGTGCACGTCCACGTGTTCAGGGATGCTGTGGCTCCGCGAAATTCACTTGCCACTCCGGCTGCACTCGATCTCGAACTTCACCGCAGATGAAAGGCCCTCCCCGGAAAAAAGGCCCCGAGGCGTATTTTTGGACGCGTCGTTCACCCTTCGCGCAGGATCCGAGATTCTCGCCGGGTGGGTTCGTCGTCGCAGCAACTGCAACTGGCGCGGAGCTTTTACTCCGAAACCGATGGAACCGGTTTGGTGGAATGCATAAATTTCGCCAACATCACATCGAGCCGGTCCTCAATGCGTGCGTGCGAGTGTGTGTCTCCCTTTTTCCTTTATCTTTTATCACCAACCTGCGTGTTGGACGCTCAATTTATGTGCGTACAAAAAGCCCCCCGCCGGTGGGGAGCGGACGGACGGTCGCGCACTTGTGCTGCGTTATTTATTTGCAATTCCTTTTTTTCCACTTTTACACGAAATCCTTCCACGTTTCCACGGTTTTGCTTAAAAAATTACCACTACCGAAGAACCAATTGGGTCACAACGTGTAAGCTCGCGATCGATCAAGGATTGTATTGAATTTTCCTTCCGCTTTCGCGTAAACGGAATCACTTCATTTCCGCACTGGCGGTGGTAAAAACAATCAGCACCGTGCACGCACGCGCTTTTTGGTCACGAAAAGGAGATTAAGCTTCGAGCAGCAGCCTCCCGGAGTTATCACCGGAGTCACGTTTTGTCCGCGACTTTTCCGCGGTCCACGGTTGTGGCCCGTAAACAGCACAACCACCGGGCAACAACTCACAATACGCTGTTAAACACACTTCATTGCACGTGCACAACGCCAACAAACGGGGGGCCCCCTTCTTGAGGACCAGAAATTCAAATTAATTCGGAATCAACCTTATCATCTTTTACGCCCCTTTGCTAATACCCGCGGAGGGAGGAAAGGGATTTCTTGCTTTCACGTGGTCACACAGCAGCATTCACTGACCTGCGGCCGAACACCAAAACACTAGATCGCGTAGTAGATTGTGGGTATATGGGCGATTATGTTAACGAGAGTGGCACCGAGTACGATCCGATCCGCTGCACGTTCGTTCCGTGAATCGTGAGGTTTCCGGCGTGCTGGATCCATGGCGCCCCCATCAGCCGGAGATCGGCATCGGAGTTTTCGGTGAGAGACCGGTGAGAGAGAGCGTTTGTGGTAGCTACACTCGGTGCTATAAGGGTTGTAGCATCTGGGTTTGTAAAAACATTTTTTGAAACCCGTTTCTTGTAACACCTTTGAGGGCTTTAGTAACATTGTAGAATGATAACTTTATATAAGAAGCATAGAATAATAATATGAGTATGGAGAGGGAATCGATTGAAAAAATATGTAATTATTCACAGAGAAAATGTAAAAAAACGCATTTTATTTAAACATATTACATCGAATTTTCGGGTGAAATTGTATCAAGCAATATAAAAAGTATACGATTAACTTCCTTTTTTTCTTTATAAAGGTAATGATCAATCGCTAGAAAATGTGTGCTGTATACTGTGCTATATCCAATACATTTCCTACCATGATCATTTTGTAAAAAAATATTATCAAACTATTATATTCAAATCAATCTATCATCTCGTATTCCAAAACGTGCTAGTGCTTCTTGCATCTCTCTGAGTGTATGCGCCACAAAGCCGAGAAAGAGAGAGCGCACAGCGAGTACGAGAGCTTCGGAACATAAGCGTGGCGCACGAATCGTGGCGCCGCTCTCAGCACGCACCAACGACGACGACGACGACGACGACGGCTATGTCAACAACGGCACAATCCCCCACCTTTAACAACGCGCCCACAAATTTGTCCTATGAAAACATAGGCTCCGGAACCGAATTTAAAACACCTCTACCAAGCTGTTGATTCACTTCGCTCGCCGATGCGTTCGCCCTATCGATGGCTTTTGTTTTTATTTTGTTTGAATTTTTTATACATTTTTATAATTTTGTTTAAGTTACTATAACGTCCAAGAGCTTATTGTTGTTACGAACTGCTTCACGAGCAACTCTTTACACTCGTTTTTTTCTTTTAAACTTGCTGATAAAAAATGATTCTGCATTGTTTCACTTTGTTAAGGAATGTCTTCCCCCTTTAAGACAAAGGAATGCCACTGATTAAGCTCCATTTCGGGTCACGGTTAAAACCGTTAATTTTCTCATACATTCTGTGGCAGAAGCGAGCTTGATTATCGGGTGTATCAGACCAATATGACATGCATCATGCTGCGGTGATGGTAGAGTGTGAGAACTGGCGACGAAAGCAACCACCTCCGGCAAGAAACCTCAAAATTATCTGCTACAACACACGCAGCAGTTGAAGCCGGTTGGAGCTCCCGGTGCGTGCTCGAAGTCCTTCAAACCCGTTCTTCCACGCCCGAGAGAGAGAGAGCTCTGCCTCGCGGTAGCAACGCGCGGGATGTGACTCGTTTGGTAGAATTAATTTTGAAGATGCTACCGAGGATAAGGGTTGGAGTGCGTCGTCGTCGTCATCTTCATCGGATGGGAAAGAAATGGAACGAAGAGGAGAAAATGGGCGAGACGGGATGGGCCGCTCATAATGAGCTCCAGAATGCGCACCGCCACGGCAAAGAACCGTCAAACCAATCCAGGCAAGTGCGCAGCAGTCAGACGGCAACGAGCATGACATTGGCACTGAGACTGCGAGATGAGACGAAGCAAACCACTTGACATTCGTGCTGAAGATGGCGCACGCGGGACTTATCGACCGGACGAGCCCGAGCACGTATCAGGGGCACACTCATATAATTGCAACTGTCTCGAGTAGTGCCGTGTCGGTCGGTCGGTCGGTCGGTTGAGAAACGATTGAAATGATTGTCTAAATTAATGCATACTTTCCAGAAGATGGTTCATCGTCCTGGTTGATAACGTCAGAACAGCGTTAGACCTGCTATTTAGCAGCATGATCAACAGCAAATTATGAAATGTAGATGGATTTGTTATCAGGAAGATGATCAGCGCATCATAAAGGAATTCTTGGGTTAAATAGAATAAATATTAGTTTTTGGGTGTTATCCGATCTTACAGAAAACCAACCACAATCCAACATAATCAGAATGTATTTCTATACAAAAATCTCCCGTGGATTGTTTCGTGCGAAGCGTGACTCTTCTACTTAAAATGCTTTTTCAAGAATTATTATGAGATGAAATGCCACCGTCTTGCGGGGCAGCGCAGGTCAATGACAAATTATCGTTCGTTTGATTTGATCGAGCAATTGAAATCAGTTGCGTTGACCAGTCAGGGTCATCCACCGCCATCATCACGGGTATTCCACGATCGTCCAGACCGCTTACATCAATCGTTTCGATCTGGCGCCATACTGAAGAGTGTGTCGCATGTCATCCACATATCATCTTCGTTTGGCTTGAAAGGTTTTTTTTTTCATTCGCGTCATCGCTCTGATCAATCAAAAAGTCTGCTGCGTGAGAGACATACCGCTTTTAGCTCCTCAGTAAAATTGTGACCGAATCAATCCTATAAACCCCAAAATCTGTTCGAGTTGTTTAGATCTAATAAACCTATTACAATAAAACTAGCTCGCTGATCAGTAATCCACAAGGTAAGGGTGCTCATGCAGCATTGAAGAGGTTCCAAACGATGGGCTTGTGTTGTGTCCCCGAGTGTCTACTCCATATCTTCGAACCACATCAATTCCCGAAGACCATCTTCGGCTTAACCTCTAAAGATGCCACATCGTCCACTTAACACACTCCCTCCACAAGATAAAGGCTTCTTTCTGTTGTTTACTGGTTAGGGCAGGGAGACGCCGAGTTTCTATGCTAACCGAACCCAATCGAAGTAAACGCTGGGCAAGGTGTTTTGGGTAATCGTTTGTCAAAAGTTTCGCACTTCCCGGGAGCCGCTACTATCGGTCCCGGGAAATCGGCAGCCGAGCAGGAGTGCCGAGAGCATTAATATTCATGGTTTATGATTATTAGAACATTATGCTAATCGAATTTTACAGCCCATGAAATTGTGAGCCTATGGCAGCAGCCCCCTCATGCGGAACGGCACGTTCGGTTTTGCTGAAATTTACTCGAAAAGAAAGGTTTTCGGTGTGTTTATTTGGGGGTGGTATGATGCCGATGTGTGTTTTTTTATGAAAATAACTCAGAACAACAATGGGGATAGGAGAAATGTCAATATGTGCATAGGTTTGGATAATTGGAACACTCTAAATTACTTGTTGTATGTAAACTATGAGACAATTTGGAGCCTTATGTTGATAATCTTCAAGGAAAAATCATAAATAATATTCCAAGCTGATAACGGTAATGCAACATTGCAGCAAAAACACTCGGCCTCATCATCTGCTACCTCCTCCTCTACTAATACGTATCGAAGCTGTATAAGGAACTCATTCTTTACCTTCACCCTCCGTCACATACACTGGTCGGGAGGTGGTCTAATCACATTTGCACAACAGTGCTCCCAACCCACCAGAACACCATCTTCACCGCATCGCTTGGCCGCAAATGATAGACACACCGAAGATGGATGGCCGGGCCGCTGGAAGCCCATCGTTAGCCGGCCGGTAACTTGTCGAATTATCAATTTCATCTCCTTCGCAAGTGCAAGTGGGGGCACCACCCCACGCTCTTCCTCTCCCTCTCCCTCTCGACTCGACTCAACAACTCGATCAGGCGCAGTTTTGCTAAATTACCATATCCCGACCCCTCGCCTGCGGTAATCCATCAAGCCGGTTCAAGCGGTCGCGGCATCGCACGTCAGCTGGTCTGGTCTGGTCTGGTCTGGCGGGGGTCTCGTGTCTCGCCGGCCGATGATTGCACCGATGTCAGCCGCATCGTCATTGCATCGTGTCTATGCTCCCGTGTACTTAAAATGATTAATTTCTGCCAACCAGCGAGCAGCGTCTGGGATCCAGATCTCCCACAGACGGAGCATTACATCGAGTGCCACCGCGAGGTGAGCCCCCGGGGGGGGAGGCACGAGTAGCATAATCCTGTTCTCGGGATCCTGGGAGTGTAGCTGATGATGTTGGTTGCCGCTTTAACAACCAGCGACCACGATGTAAACTGCGCTTATCGAACAGTAATCGGTTAAATGGTGACATCGTGTATCAGCGACTGGATCGATCCGATCGAATCGAACATGTACGATCGATCAATGGTTTTTTGCGTAATCCAAGTGAATTATGGTGGCATGGTTGGTGAAGTGATTGCAACACTGTCACCGAGCGATGATAAGAAGTGAAATAGTTATGTAAAGCGCCCATTCGATGCCCGCAAAATGATCTTGTTGCACTTCCACAGCATTGAGTGAGTCAATTCTATTTATAAGAAAGACTTGAAAATGATTTTCCGAATTTATAGAAGAAGTAAAAGCGCTACAGTATGCAAGTCACACCGGTTTGATTATTTTGGAAATTTCATTAACAAACATCTGAACTCTCTGTGAAAACTCTATTGTTTTACCGCACCCCAGGCGCCGTTTGAAGCAATTTTTCGCTCGAAAGACTACCCAGCAGCGCATTGAAGGGGCGCGATTGCTAACGCACAACGCCAATTACGATCCAACCAGCGAAACGGTTAGCTGCTGCTGCAACACCCTGTAAAAGAGGATGATGAAGACGTTTACCAACACCTTCTCTTACCTCTTCTGCACACCAAACACAAAACATCGCTTGGTAGGGTCTTGAACATCTACCACAGAGCACCCCGGTGCCGGTATGGCGCAGGTAAGCGGAAAATAATTGGAAATCGGAAAATGCAATACAATATTTTCATTCCATCATTCCAGGGGTGCGGTTCCCTTCCACCTGTCTGGTTGGTATGGCAGCCTTTCCTTATTCTACTAATCGGATCATAAACCGCTCTCTGCGTGCGTCGCTTCCTTCTTTTCTCTCTGTGCGCTTTATGTCAAACCAAACGACAAACGTCAGAGCCAGAATGTGTCCGCTCAGGGCACCAACAGGAGGGCAGCAGCAGTACGATGACGCTAGTATGCACTCTGTCGCTGCACCGAACGATGGAATGCATTCTGGTTTTGGAAAAGGAGATGCATCCCGCAACCAAAGGACTCCAGCTCCACGCAATCCTGCTCCAGCTGTGCAGAAGCACATATTTGCAGACGAACATATCATTATCGGTGGCTCACTGAAGGAACAGAGCTGTGTGTCGTTGTCTGAGCAGAGCTTATGCTACCTACAGGACTGCTGGTTGAACTTCCAGCACTGAGACGATGGCGATGCTATCGATAATGAAAAATGCAAATTCCACAATCTCGTCGTCGTCGTCAACGTCGAGAGTTTCCCGGTTTGACGTCCGGTTCGGTTATGAAACCACGCCACCAGAGGGTGCAAAACGGGGGTCGCTTACAAAACCCGGGAATTCAATCCTTTTTTCACATCCCCGAGGATACGGGTAAGCAAACAGCAATAACAACCACCACCATCTCGTGCTGTGGGCGTCCCGGGGAGGGGGGGGGAGGGCACTGTTGGATCATTCTCTTGGCCGGATGAGCACTGCAATGATGTCCTTCCGCTGCCACCGCCACCGCCATTTGCATTCGAAACAATGTCTGTTTTCATGTCTGGCAACAGAAAGAAGAGAGAGAGAGAGAAAATGGGGACAGAAGGAGGAGGTCGTTTACGAACGAATGCACCAGCTGCACCCCAGCCAAGGGACCAAGGATTCAATAACCATTCAATCGAGTTGCTGCGGGCTTTGCACCGGTCCGGACCGGGGGCCGACCCGTGATGTGCGCAATCGTGCAAAGGGAATTCATTAAACAAAGGGTTGGCCAGGTCAGAGCAACGGATCAGGATGATCCAGGTCACTCAGGCGTCAAAAAAGGGGACAGTACGGGGGTTGAGTAAACATATTTACATGCTGCGAATATGCTGCACGAGTGCGCGGGTGTTGGCAAACAAATTCCTCCACCGCGCACTTTCACTCTCCTAAAAGCAATGGACCGGGATGTCCGAGACCACGAGAGCACTGCATTATGAATCAATTTCTAATTCGAAATTCGATGAAAATTTGCCTCCGCGAGTCTTAAACCCACACCATAAAGCTGTAGCACGGAGTTTTGCATTGGGTGAATAATGCAAAGCGCTCCCCTTCGTGCACTCCCCTTACCATAGAAGACAGGACGATGCAATGCAAATGATTGTTTGCTCGACTTCGGAACGCGCGCACCATCGCGATTGAAGTGGAATTTTCATCTTCATTTTAGATAAGCATCGCAGCAGCCATATTGCGAGTGTTGCAGGATACTCCCGCTCCGCAGATAAAGGATGCAACAGCAGTGCCGAATTTGGATTGTTTGGAATCAGGTTAACGACTAGTTGGCTAGTGCTGCCCAATGTCTGGTATCCCCGAACGATCTTGCAGTTGATTGAGTTTCCATAATTTATGAAACGTATTTCTTACCTCCTTCCATCGTTTTCTGGGCTGCAAATGGATGCTGTTGTTGTTGTTGATAACAATTGGCACAATGGAGCATGATTTTGATCAACATGCGGCCATGCATCGTTTTATGCTGTGGCGGCGGCATTCGAATGAAGGAAACCAAAAGATCAGCAACAGGTACCAGGGCAATTGATTTACTGTCTCTTCACCAACCTTATGATCGCCGCGAGCACCACCGGTGGTGAGCATAATGAAAGAGAAAGTCGACAACTGGCAGTGAACGATGAGAACGCCTCGCAACCGCCAGGGCGCAGCATATTGATGTTGCGGCGCAAAGTGCAGTCTCACCATTTCACGGACAGTTCCAAAAGCAATCCTGGGCTAGCTGGCAGGCTAGCTTAATGTATTACTTGCCACATGCTGTTGCATTTTTTTTTTATCATTATTGATTACCTTGCCATCAGCTCGCATAAATGCATTGCGTACCGCATTACCGCCTCGTGAGGGGGGGGGGGGGACAAAAGACGCCCAAAATCGACGCAGCAGCGCCTCTCGCCTCTGACAGGAGCACCGTCAGGATGGTTGATAATTGTTAACAAAAGACCGTCCCCTCCCCCAGGGGCCCCATTCACCACGAAATGATCAAGCGGAAACGCTCTGACAACGCTGGACAAATCGGCGACGATGTAACACTGCGTACGCCATTTAAAAGACGTAGAAAGCGAGCAAAGTGCACCGAAAGGAGCGCCAAGAAAGCTTTCTTCCATACACGGCGGAATCCACGAAGTGTCGACGAAGGACAACCTGTTTCTTTCGTGGCCATTTTTTGGGGGGTTTCGAATGTCAAAATACAATCTCCGGACACGATGTGTGTGACGGGGGGGAAGAAGGTGTGATTGCGCACCCCGTTAAGTGCACGGTTTAGTGCCGATGTCTCCAGTTCGCCGCGACGGATAATGATGGTAATGAATCCGTGAAGGTACAGGGATGTCAGTGTGCATTCCATCGTCCTGTCGATGCGGTGGCCCTTTTTCGACGATGAGTTATAAAATCTTTGGGTGTAACGGTGGCATAAGGGAAGAATCGTTAAAGAAGGAATGTGAAATTCAATCAGAAATGCAACATAAGAGCTGGTTTTACTACAGGGTGCATGGTTCTTCTTCTAAAGTAATACGTAATAAATTATTATCAAAGCAAATGATGCAAGTGAACATAATCCTAGATAACCTATCTACTGTATGGAGTTTTTTTTTCATTTAGGATTATGAGCTGTTGGTCTAATTTAAAGACAAGATTTTTTCTCAGTAATTCTTTTTTCAGAAATTCCCTTTGCGCTAATCAGTAACGCTCATATGCTCCTTCGAAATTACTTTCAATCACTAATTTACGCCCAATGGTGCACCTATCAATAAGTATTAAACATTAAACACAAATGGATTCTGTGCCAGTAGTGCAACGTTAATGCCGAGCATACAATGTTGCGATTTGTGGTACCAGACGTGAAAGACGATCAATCTTCGCTTCTACGGATCACAAACACGAACGAATGGTACATCCGCCAAGGGATTGTTCGTGCACATCTACTCGACCCATTCGACCGGGCACGGAATATGCAAAACAAAACCACAGAAAAGAGCGTTGTGCAATCGCGATCGACATGTCTCTATGCGCCGGTGCACTACCAAGGACCACCATCGCTCAGGAAGCGGGCCATTCATCCTCCAGCATCAGCAGCGCAGACGGCAGACGTGTACCAGTTGACGAATGACACAGTCGACGGTCTCAACCTGCCCAAAAGGCCGTCCAAATCCCGTCCCCGGGAGGAGATAGCCGATCAATCGATCATCGGTGATTTCGCCGCCGCGATGATGATGATGTCAAGGATTTTGCAGAAAAATGCTGTCACTGCTCCTCCGAGGAGAGTGAAAGAGCGTGCGGTTCGCGTGCGGAGAAAGTGACGTGACTCTCTGTCACTTCTGTGGCGCTAATCATCAAACCCACACCCGGGGGTGGGCAATTGTTTCGTACGGCGCTCACCGAACCATACGAACCAGTGTGTACAAGCGTCGCGAAACATAAAACCATATCCGAAAATTAAAACACAACAGACTGCTGCTGCTGCTGCTGCTGCGGCTGGTGCTCTGGAATGAAGGAGGGTGGTCCGGTGGTTCGGTAATACATTGCCTACGCCTCCGTTACCTCAGGTGCGCGTTCGACGTTGATTTGTGGTTTGCCGAAAGGGTAATGACGGAGCGCACCTCACCGAGCCTCAGCGAATCCATAGCCGACCGTTGCTATCGTGTCGTAGATCTGGTTGCTTGCTGCCAATATGTAGCACCAACTACTTCGCCTTCTCTTTCTCTTTTTCTCTCTCTGTGGACTCTCTAAGTCGATGCATAGACCTTCTAAATGAACGCAATAGAGCAATAGACAGAGAGAGAGAGAGAGAGAGAGAGAGAGCCGCGGACAGTCACACGTGGTGTTCGCGGTCGCGTCGCTTATCGCGTCAACTCCGCGGTGGAGAAAGTGATGCTGACATAACCCATGGGGAGGAAGAGGAAGGCGGACGGTGGGTTGCGTTTTATTTTCTTTTATTTTTCCCGTATTTTGAGTATTAATTCACTTTATATGCACATCCACCACCTCACCGAAGCACCGTACAGGGATTAATGTTGATCTTGATTACAATAATTTAAATTGGCCGCCGCATCACGTGCTCGCGGGTGCGGTAAAATGGCGTGCGGATCACGTTTCAATCAAATCGAATGCCGCCACCATCGGAGTTGAGCATGAAATTGATGGCTAGCAGGAGGCCGTGGTGGCGGCGTTGGCGTTGGTGGGTGGGTGTCTATCGAGATGGAACAAACTCACCCACCCACCGCATCGCGCCGTATGCCACTGATAGCGCGATGAAAGTAAAACCCCTCTGGCCGGATCGACCGATTAAACGGTAAATTGCGTGGAAATGGTAACAGTATTTCGGCTACCGGATCGTCCGGACTTCCTTTTCGGGGCCGGAAGTATGTACCGGAACAACAAAAATGAACGGATTGTTGAATCAAGGGATCGCCATCCATTATGAACGCAGCTATCTGCGGTAACGATAAGAAACTTAAAGCATAATCATATAGGATCTGCGACAAAGAAGTGTTTCAAGTGTTCGCTGAGACCACTTGTTGTGGCCACATCCTTCGGCCAGGCTCTCGCTTGCAGGAGGAGAAGCAGTTTGCCCAGTTGGCCCTCTGGAACCGGTTGAAGAGCAGGTTCGCTCAACGCTCAACATCGTTCGACATCGCGCGCCTGTCATCCCGAAATTATGTAAAATTTTGGCAAACCGCGGACATGCGAAACATAACGGGAAGCATAGAGGAACCACAAACATACGACAACAAAAAAAAAAAGGAACGAAAACCAGCAATATCTGTGCCGTAAAAGGCGCTGTAGCGTGTCTTGTCACTCACTATCGTGCTGGAACCGCGCGAAAGGTGTACACAGAGAGAAATGAGGTGAGAGTAAGGAATCTTGTTAAAACAAGGAAGCGGGATAACCTCCACTCACCTCCAAGGTTCCACTCCTTCACCACACGCCAGCAGAAAGATAGCACTACATCGTATTGTCTTTCAGAAGTAGTCGGTGGCTCTGGGAAATAAAAAAAAGAGCTCCTTCCTAAAACTATCTTGATCGGATTTTATATTTAAAATAGATGAAAAAAACACATTTCATGCAATTGCACTTCACGATTCTACAAACTTACGCTCCTAGAACAATCCTTCGACTTACGAACGCTCGATGTTCTCCTTGCAATGCTTCATCTTCACGCGCACCTTCCATATCACCAATTCACGAGGTAGGTTCCGTGGAAACTTTGGAACCACATAAATGGCCCTTAACCCCGACGAGCGCAATGCAAGGCTAAAAACCGGTTAACGGTCACGATGAAGCGATCAAACGAGAAACGAGAAGCGATAGCGAGAAGAAAACAGAAACATCAACAATGGACAACGACAACGCACCCAAACGCGAATCAAAGCTACAGTGCAGTCCACAGCGATCGAACCCAACCACCAACCGTCAGGGGTTCGTGGATGCTGCCGGGAATGCTGGTAACGCACTGTACGAGGGTTGGAGGTGTTGGTGGTCATCTGACACCCGCTCCCGTGAGGCGAAGTGGGAGATAAAACTTTCTTATGAAAAATGCTACATATGCGATTCGCAAGCTGCCAATGCTGGTGTGCAAGCGTCGATTGTTTTTCCCGTCCAGCCAGTTCATATCGTTGCGTCCCAATCATCGACAGGTTGCCGATGCCGTCACTCTACAGGCACTCCGCTCCGCATCTTAGCGGATCGGGAAGGGCCGTCAAAGTCCTCTAGACCACAGCGTGGTTGCGTGTATCTCGATTGGCGGCAATCGGATGGCAAAAGATTTGAAGTTGCTTGTTGTGGACAACAACTACTTTTGTCTGCAGCTCCCTTTCTTTCTTTTTTCGATCAATGACCCTACTGAGACTGATCAAGACCACGTTGTTGGGACCACAAATTGGGTTTCGTGTTTGTCATTTCAACGCGAACGGACAGCAGATGAATTGGAGGCTGTAATGCTGCCATGGGGAAGCAGAATAAGTGCATCAGGAAATATGATTTCCAAAATCAGAATAAGAGGAAGAATTGTAAAAACTAGATTCGCGAATGATGTAGGCAGCTTTGTTTGTGAACTACGTGACGAACGTTTGACTCCTGGAACACAACATTAATTTTTCATTTTTCCCGTTTTTCATTATAGATGGCATTCAACATTCCAGTTGCACGCAACTTATGCTACAGCTTGTATGCCTTTTGTGTGTTTTTAATCATTCAACTAACTAAATCATTCAAATGTGATAATATGAATTGAATAAATTACGCCAAACACGAAAGCAATTGAGGAAAAGTACCACCAACCAACGGTGAAAAGCCAATTTCAACCATCCATAGATTTTGCATGCAACCAAGCATACAATCAAGATGCTTTCAAATCATTAACGATCAATCTGCTGGTGCCTGAATAATCAAGAACACGCATCCAAGCAAAAAAAAATGACTCAGTAAATTGACTCGGATTTATTGCTAGACAATTTAGCATAATCCGATGCCGTTTTGCGGTACCAGCAGTATGTTGATAACGGTGCGGGGATTCCCCTCGGCGATAAGACGGTGTTCTCAAATATCAACTGCAAACAGGAAACACAAAATGTGCCGATGAGCTCAATGGTTACGTATTGGGTTTTACGAAGAGGGTTTATTATCAGTAACAGAACAAGAACAAATCTCTCAAATCGAAGCTCGCCGCGCTTGAAGGAGCTATTCGTGTGGCATTTGTTTCGCTAACGCCATCAACACAAGACGCAGTATCATTGTGCAAAGTATGTCTCCGCCATGGACCAGAGAGGTTTCTTCATATTGGCGATATTAACGACAATTTTGGTGCAAGTGAAAAGTGATCGAAATGTGTTGAATTCTACGAACATACCGACGTCTGCTGATAGCGTATCGGGTTTCGCTTTGGAAATGATTTTGAGCAAACATGAATCCGTAGAGCATCAGTTACGAGAAGATGTACAAGAGCAACGAAAAGCCAATGTGAAAAATCAAGAGAAATTAATACAAACTCTTGAGTTATTAACCAAGATGCAACAAGATATGCAATTAAAGATGCAACAGACGCACACAGAGTACCAAAAGGCAATGAAGGAATTGAAGTCTACATTATCCACCCAAGGATTAGAAGTCAAGAACAAACAAGACGAAACCGGAAACCATATATCGCAATTAGAGCGCGATCAAAAGGAGCTACGAAACACAATGCTGGATCTTCTACACGATTCATATCGATCATGCAGAGATGCCCCCTCGAATGTGTCTGGGAAGTATAAAATACGCTTGAACGGGAAAATCAATTCATTCGAAGCATATTGTGAGCAATTGCTCGGTAGTGGCGGTTGGATGATCATTCAATGGCGCAAGGACGGATCGCAGAACTTCAATCGCAATTGGGATTACTACAGAAATGGATTTGGCGAAGTCGACCGCGAGCACTGGCTTGGATTAGAGCGAATTCATCAGCACACGAAGGAGCACGATTGTGAGATGCTGATCGAGTTAGTAGACTTTTCAAATACCCACAAATACGCTAGGTATGACTCATTTGCCATCGGTAGTGAAGCAGAGGGTTACCATCTCAAAACTCTGGGATCTTATAAGGGAACGGCCGGAGATTCACTAAGAAAACACGTGGGAATGAAGTTTTCCACACCAGAGCGGGATAATGATAAATCTACTAGTAACTGTGCAGAATCTTATAAATCAGGCTGGTGGTTCAATAGTTGTGGTTATGTCTTTCTGAATGGACTGTATCGAAATGCAAAGGGATCAGGAAAAAACGACATTGCTTGGTACGGTTTCAACGAGGATTCTCGCGGTCTATTCATAACACGAATGATGATACGTCCTAATTAACACACGACGAAAAGAGAGACAAGAAATCATCAAGAAACTTTAAATTTTCTGTTTCAGAACAGGGGTGTTATGTTGTTATTTCAGATAACATGTTTGGTCCTCTTAATATGAGGGCCATCAATAATAAAATATTTACTGTAATTCCTTCTGATTTATTGATGATGACCGCTTCGTTCCATCTCGTAGAAATCGAAATGCCAACGACTTTAGTTTTGCCAAACGATCGCCAACTTTATTATCATATAGATTGCTCGCCTTCTTTGCCGCAAAGGCCACTTACTCAATCATCGTCGCATCATCGCATTCATTCTACAACACAAAATCTGCTCTATCTAATCGGTTTTTGAAGGCTTTTCAAAATTCCCAATGGCAGTGTCGTTACCGTTATCGCTCCCAATGAACACACGCAAATGGTTTCCATTTTTTTTTTAGTACTTTTTGTGAAAATCAAAATCATCATCATAATGATGGTCGTGATCGTTGAAACCCGAATCAATGTACCGCCGTCCGTGCACCGGGCTGGAACTGAGTGGCCGACAGCCGAGTGTCTGCGATCCACTACCGGTACCAGAGACCGCCGTCGTTGCCAGATCATCATACCGGGACACATGCAGATCACCACCGGGCAACGGTGACGATGAATCATACCGGCGCGAAAGATTCGAAGCCGAGTGATGCCGATGCGGATGGTGATGATGTGCCAGATGATGATGACCGCTACATACCGTTTGCAGCTTCTGCAGCACATCCGAATCGCTGCAATCGGATGCGTGCAGTAGCTTGGCCACGGATGAGCGGAACACTTGCAGCTGCGACAACCGATGGTTAGTGTCGGCCAGCTGCGCCTTGACGCGGTTCAACTCCTCCCGTAGATGCTAGACAAAACGGATAAGGGAGTAAAGGTTTTGTAGTAACTTTTTCGAACGAATGCGGATTCCAGTGCTCAACCTTACCGACAGTGTATGCTCGTCACGAACCCGCCGATCATGGGACGTTTCGACCGCCGATCTAGCCCGCGATTTGTACGCCGCCAGTTGCCCAACGAGCCGCTCGCGTTCCGTTTCCAGCTCGCAGACACGCGACTGCAACTCATCGCACTTTCGGGCCCGCTCGAGTGCCGTAATCTTGTACTCGGACGCCTCGTTCAGCTGGTGCTTCACCTCGGCCAGCTGTGCCTTCACCTCGGCCAACTGCTGCGTCGTCCGTTCCGCTTGTTTCGAGTTCCGCCTCGCCTTATGCATCGCCTCATCCCGCTCGGTCTACAGCAGAAGAAACAGAGTGAGAGAGCAAAAGATCATCAGAATTAGTAGCAATCCTTTAGGAACCCCAAAAAGAGTACTTGTAGCGTTGCCCTTCCCCGGGCATTGTCCTCCAGGAGCGCGATCTTGCGCCGCAGCAACTCCAGATGCAGATCGCGCCGCTGTATCTGCTCCTTGAGGACGCGCACCTTGCGTTGCATATGGTACAGTGTGGAGCTCTAGAATGCAAGCGATGATGATGGTGAGCGGAGGATGGAAATTGCAAACAAATGCTGGCCACCTTCGACGGGGGCACCTACTTCCTTGAGCGGGATGTCCGTACAGGAGCGTTCCCGGCGCAGCTTCGGTGGATGGCCGTGCGATGCTGAGTGTGAATGATGATGATGATGATGATGATTGTTGATAGCCTCCCAGCAGCTCTATCAAGTGATGCGAAAAGCAATGATTGCGTGGAAAAAGCTGATTAAAGTGTGCCCAACCCGGTACCTTACCTTATCACAACCGCCATGAAGATGGTGCTCGTGATGGGTGGCCAACCGTTCTGCGCGTTCCAGTAACGTTTCACTCAGGATCGTCGTATCGCTGCCCGGGGCCGGTGGTTCCGTACACTCGCTCCAGCACAGCGAGCGTGCCAATCGCACCAGATACTCACTCAACTGCAGATCGAGAGAGAGAGAATAGTGAACTTAAGAACTGATTAGCTAAAGGAACTTCTTGTCTTTTACCGTGGTATGCTCTGATCGGAAGTGTTGCAGTTCGTGACAGGCCTTCTCGAGACGCTCCTCCAGGTTCATCCGATGTTGTTCCTCATTCTTCAACCGACACGCACTGTTCTCTTGATGATCCCGATGTTTGGCCACCTCCTGATGGTGCTGCTCCCGTAACTGGGCCACCTGATCGTGCAGCGCCTGGTTGTGGTTGGTGATATCCCGGATCTTGTCTCGAATGTTGTTCTCACACGGTTCGCTCACACCAACGATCGTTGCAATCGTGCGCAGAAACTGTAACCGTTCGGTCTGCAATCGATCGTAACTGTTCTGCAGCCGACAGCAGCGTGACTCAAACCCACGAAGCTCCTCTGGAAATGACGGCGACAAGCATTAGGTACCAGACGTACAGCTCTATGCTTCTAGTTACCTCTTAGCTTGTCCCCTGTCACCTCACATTCGGCCAACCGATCACGCGTTACCTGCAGATCACGTTCCGCCTGCCGACAACGACCCTCCAGCCCTTGTGACAGCGACTGCAAGCCCTCGATTTGGGTGTGCAACCGAGCCTTCTCGGCCGACGATGCCGTCTTCGTGCTGATTAGCTCCGATTCCGCTGAGGTGAGGTTCTCGCAAGTACCGGCCAGCTTGGCACGCAATCGCTGCACCTCCGATACCATCTCGCCCGCCTTCGACAGCACACAATCCGGCGTAAGATGGGCGCCATCGCACACATCCACTCCTAGCACGAGACACAGCCGACGGATCAGATCTTGCAGCGCACACCGAGCCTGATCACGCAGTCCTTCCTCCTTCGTTAGCTCACACTGCACACGGTGCAGTTTCGCTCCGAGCTCCTTGATTTTCTCCTCCAGATGGCCCTTATCACGGTTCAGTGTGTGGACGACGGTTTCACTCCGGCTGTGAAGTGTCTTCTCCCGCTGTTCGGTCGCAGCCAACCGCTGTTGGAGTGAGCTGATTAGAGAGGACTGGCGGGCACCCTGCGCCCGCAGTGACTCACATTCGCCTTCCTTCGCACAGAGGGAACTCTTCACATCGGCCAGCTCGGCCATTAACCGATCCCGCTTGTACGTCGAAGCCGCCAGCTCACTCCGCAGCGTCGTCGCCAGATCGATCGAGTGTGCCAGATGATCATTGCAGGACGGTGGTGGCTGATAATGGTGGGCCAAAGAAAATGGAATGGCGGATTAGAACCTCACCATGCGATGCGTTCCCCCGCAGAAGCCACTTACGTGATGGTGGTGGTGCACCGGTGAGTGTGGTGTGTGGTGTTTTGGCATGTTCTAGCGGTTTAGGGGGGGAAGGAGGGTGGAAAAAAGCATAAAAGCAAGCGTGTAAGTAATGGTGGCGACCTCATTTACTCGCGCACAAGTTCATCCTTCCACCCAACTGGTTCTTCGCGATTTTATTGTTATCACATAGCCCCCTTTATGGATTCGTGTTGCCTTCATGCTTCCAATGGTTGGTTGGCCTCATTTCGCGGGCGGACGTCAAACATCCAGACTCGATGTTTGAGGCCGTTGCTAGCGTCGAACCGACAACGGTTGGCCTGTGACTTCCGGAATACCTTCTACAGGAATTGGGTGTTCGAGGAGTTGGTTAGGAGCAACCAATCATTCCACGAAACTTCGATTATAATTAACTTTAGTTGTGCAGTTATCCAAAAGTGTGTTGCTTGATGCCCCTATGATTGCACAAAACACTTTCGTCGAATCTCCAGCTAATCACTGAAGCTTCTTATCCATGAAATTCTACCAAAAAGGGCTCACATCCTCCATGAATGGCCAGCCCGAAACTTACGATCAATCAAACAACGGAAGCAAACAGCAGGAACAGGAACCGCACAGGCGGTACACTTTCACTTTTCGAAACCACAACCAAGTTCACCAGAACTCACTGTTCACGTCCCCTTCCGAGCCAGTTCCATGCAGCGTTGGCCACGACAGGTGGACATCTTTTTACCCCCTTCCCCGAAAAATCCTTATCAACGACCCCACAACTGGCACTTCTCTTGCAAACAATGACACAATTGCAAATTGCACCGCGCAATGACAGGCAGCTCGAGGTGCAGCAGTTGGAAGTTCTTCCCGGTTCCCGGATTTCTGGCAGGGACCCCCGTTTCTCGACGACGCCGACGGGCGTGCGTGTGCACCGGTCACGGAAGGGATTGAAACAGCGGAAACTGCATTCCAAAACGGGGCGCGAGACCGAACGTTCGCTTTGGGGACCGAACCATCGCCCCGACGAAGCGAATTTCCACGGCGCACGATGTGGCGCAACCGGAGTGTTTGATTCATAATATCGGATTTTCCCGACTTCCGGCATTAACGAGCACGAACTCCCGGGGGTGGGCAGGTGGGAAGGGCCTGCCATTCCACTCGATGTGCTAATTGAGTATCGGAATGGGAATAGTCCTACGCCCTTTTGCCGATCGATTACGATACGGTTCGTCTGGAATCGCTTTGTTTGGTGTTCGGCCATTGTTTCGGAGCATAGCTTATTTGCAACCTTCCATTCCTTCCAACCGAAACACCAAGATAGTGCATAGAACAGTGAGAGAGAGGAAGAGAAAAGTAAAAATAACAAACGCGGACGGTTTCCATAGTACAGCCGAACTAGTGAAGGCACGAGGTAGCACTGGCAGCACGAAGCACATAGCGATGGTATTTGCATTCGAACAGGACCTGGACCAGGTGGTCACAAGGTGTGAGACAAGCGACTTGTCTTTCTTTAACATCGCAACAGAAACAAAGAAACAGTTCAAATGATCTGAAAAATGAAACTGTCTCTACAAATCGAATGCATTCCAAGAAGTACTGCAAATCACACCACCGAGAGCATTATGATTTATGTATGCTGCTAACATGTTTCAATAAGACACGCATTGCCAACATTTGTTCGTTTGATGATTTTTTAAACCATTCTTCTTATATTCATTCCATGGTTTGTTGGTATCCAACGCCTTCTGTTCCTCGCGTTACCCACGTCGAGGATTGCACACTCTTTGAAGGACGGAAATTGTTTTCTTTAAGCTAATCCGCCATGTTCCATTTGTTTTTCATTATCCACGTGATTGTGTCGCCCTACATCCTGACCGTGCACAGTGTATTTGTAAGCTTCTTATGTGTTAACCATTTTTCTATGATGGTATTATGTTTATCTCTTCGCATTTTACTGCAAAAAGCACCTCTTCAGCTGCATACCTCTCCACCGCAAAGAATGTCGAATATTTCCCAATCTTTGTCACTGTTGCCCGACTCATCGTCACCTTTGCCGGACATCGTCGACCGCCGCGACGGACCTACCGGCCCATGGAGTGCACGTTCCAGCCGTTGCACCGCTTGAGGCTAATCCACACGCCTGCTGCTGTCGATGGTTCACCACCGGACTAATCCTAAACACAGCACGTTCTCCGTACATACACTAGACGCTCGTGCGAGGCTACTGAAAGCTGCTCTCTACTAATACTGCTCTGCACTGCACCACCGGAGTCCAAATCTCTGTCCAGTTGAAGCCCAAAACATCAACTGCCACGGCTAAAGCGACCGGTTGGCGTCCACAAATCGGAGACAGTCCACAGTCGTCGTGCTAATTGTCAAATTGCCGCGAACCTGAACGCGAATGCGATGGTTCGTTTGGTACTGCCGTGGATTGTCTGTCGATACCGTCAACCGTCACCGTGGGAATGCTGCTGAACCGACTGTCCTCACAAAGGTGCATGTGTGCGGCTTTCTTATGCACGAAGCATGGTCGCACTGGGGGTCATAGTCGCATGCCATGCGCTTCCGCGAGTCCTCCGCGGGGGATGGTGTTTGTTGATTTCCTGGCGAGGTTGTTACCAGGGTGAAGCCCCCGGAAGTCGTGGCTCCGGCAAGGATAACGTATCGATTATGGTCGGTTGCTTAACGGTGGTTACAGTCGTAACGTCTAAATAGCGAGCATGATGGTTGGTAGTTTACGATTTACAACATCGCTAATTGGTTTGTTTCGAATACATTAGTCTGCATTTACATTTGTTTAAACCATTTAGATTGATTAAAAAGCATTTTCAATCATAATTATTAAACTTTATTAACAAAAAATTGTAGTATCAAGCCAGATAATATGAATTTAATACAAATAAATCCATCTAAAATAATTTACCTCGCCTCCCTGACGCAAAAAGCATGTGATTGAGCCACTCACCATGACGACGCATCAAGGCAAGCGCATGCAACAAGCGAAATATAAACACATTCGGCCAGGCCAGCACCGCATGGCCCATTCATTTAAGGACTGGGAGCCTTCTTGGATTCCACCGCTGCAAAGCATAAAACTGGTTTTCACTCGTTCGCTCGCCCGGTTTTGCTTGCCGGCATCGGCCCCGTTCGTCGGGTTCGCCTCCTGGCAATTATGCTGCCGATGCTCGGGTCCTTGGACTGGGAGCGAAGCATCGGACTGAGCCCTTCGCCCACTGCGAAAGCGCGGACCAAAAATCAACATAAAAGAAGGAATGCAACAGGGACCCATCCCCGAGCTCGGAGGACTTCATAAAGCAATGGGAAACGGGCGCGCCACTACTATCCTGCTGCGCCTGCCGAGACGAAGGGTGTGACCTGCAGCACAGCAACACAAACAATGATCCGTTGCAACCGGATCCGGTTTCTTCTGGCCCTGGCCGTGCGGCCCTTTTGGCCCCGGGAGCACCATCCTCCGATGGCTGCGTTCCTGTTCGTATGATACACTTTTGAAACACGCCCTATTTTGCTCGACTTCAAGAAGAAAGGGCGCAAGCCCTTGAGCATCAACTTGGGAAGGAAACTGGGTTGATGGAGGTAAGGGCCTGCGAGTCGGTACGGTGTGGTGAAGAAGATCGTCTTCAGATCGTTATCGTGTCCTTGGGATGCAAGAGAATGAAAAAGGAACAATAAAGAGATGCTCTTCGTGCGGTGCTGCTCATTCCTTTTAGCCTTTCAGTGGGTCGCGTGGACCACGGCAATTATGCTATCAAGAACCTTCTATTTTTTTACAACTACTTTTTAGAGAAAACATTTGTAATAATTACAGAAATTTTATACAATCAATGTTGACAATAATTTTAACTATTGTAATCTAGTGTCACTTATTTTATTTAAAAATTCTAAATTTTTAAATACACCAAAATGTCCTTTAAGGGGCATCATAAATGTCGTTATTTTTATTAAATTCTACATTCATGTTGTGAAAAACTATCTCAATCAAAATATACAAATCATAATATGCATTTTCCACTTCCCAGTCTGTTGCGCCTTTAATTTTTCTCATTCATCATTGTGTGCTGCAAGAAACCGTTAACTCTTGCTTACTCGAGCGTGTCGAGCAAGTGCCTCCTTCTGCATGTACTCCTTGCATCGCATTGACAGTCCAACAAAAAGGGTTTCCTTTTCCAATTTCCCCTCAACATCATTTAAATTGATGATTTCTGTTTCTCATTTCTCTACCACCGAAAAACATACACTCTCCGTTCTAATGCACGTTCCGGGTACAGCACATTCCAATCGCAGTACAGCGCGAACCCTTCACCGAGTACCATTCGCCTGATACGCGGCGGACACCTTGACGATGGCCGCGACGATGGCTTTTGCGCATCTCGCACGATAAAGGAGGAAATAGAGAGGCACAGCAACGGAACGACAAAAGAACGACGAGGGGAAAACCATGTGGCACACGGTGGAAACATCCCCCCGGTCGGGGATTCGAAACAGGATGTCCTCTCCGCCGGCATGGCTTCTTCATCGAAAGTACATTTCAAAATATTCAAAATAAATTACAAATTCCCGCGCCCGCGTAGCATTATGTGCAGAGTACGAAGCGTGCAGAGCGGCAAGCGAGAGAGAGAGAGAGTGAGAGAGAGAAATGGTGCGAGAAGAGCCACAGAGTAAAGCATAAAGCATACGCCCGCATCGAGGCTTCGATGCCGTCCCATTCGCACCCGTGGCCGTGGTCGATGGAAAACCACCACCGGGCAACCTCGACAGCAGACAGGAGAAACAGGGACAATCGATGATGAGCCCACAGCATCCTACTCCCAGTGATGCTGCGCTCCTGCGACGAACCTGCATACACGGAAGACCAAAAACGGCGCGCGCCCCACGCGCGCTGTTGTCGTCGTGTCCACGGTCCATGGTCCTCCCATATGCTGCTAACCCACCCACCCTCCTCGTCGTCACCATCCTCCCATCTTTGTCGATTGTGTTTCGCGTCCACCTTTATCCGATTCCCCCTTTTACACATACACGGAGGATGAGGAAAACTTGTCGGTGGCGAATAGCGAATAGAAGGAAGAACAGCATAAAAATCATTCACCCACGGGGGGGACGGAGGTGGCCACAACGGCTGGGCCTCACACTACACACGCAGCGCGTATCTGCACGGCGGTGGCTCTGCTGCTGCTGCTGCTTTTTACCATTTTTTTCACCCCACCATTTTTACTCGATTCTTTTACGAACGCTACACGTGTCGTACCAAGACCGCATGCGGCCAGCGGTGTGGATTCAATTGCGGAGAGCGAGAGACACACGGACACAGGAGAAGAACTGACAGAAAACAGCAAAAACCCAAAAAAAAAAAACAGTTCGAGCAAAATGCCGGGACAAAAAAAAAGAATTCATCCCGCCGCATTTATCTCGGTTCTCGCCAGGCGCCCTAACAAAGGGGGTGGTGGGCAAGGGAAGGAGCGGAGATGCGCATACTTTTTTCCACCTTTTTTTTCCCCCGGGCGCTGATCCTGGATAGGGGAAAATCGAGGGATGCGAACAGAAACCGAGTGAGGGGAAAAGGAGGAAAAAAAGGCTGGAAAAAATGTCGGAAAACGGCGCATGGTTTTTAAGGACTCTCCAGCCAACCAGTACACAGTACATGGATGCGTTACAGCGCGAGATGTAGGTGGTGGTGGGATCCTTTTTTTTCTCTCTCTCGTTACCATTCCGTTTGACAGTTACATCGCCGAGGATGTGTCTGTATGTGTTGGTAGATGAGGATTTTTTTCCTTATCGATACTATAGGATGATTACAACAGCTGCAGCTGGTTTGGTGGTTGCTTTTCTATTCGTATACTGATTGTGATTCTCATGAAAAGCTTCAAATGCTCTCTAATCTACCGCAACAATTATCGGTGCAATCTGGCTTTAACTATTCAGTTTTTCATCTTCGTAGAAGTTCGGAAGTTACATAATTTCCTATCATCTTGCTCCATTAATTTTAATGCTATTCTATTCCATTTATCTAGTTCTAGCGATTTTAAATTGATTATAATTGATTTTTGCAAAAGAAAATATTGAAAATCACGTCAACAAAATCCTTGTAATCGTCGCCAATTGATAATCCCAACCACAGCATCTCCACATCCATGTATTCCGAACCATAGTCTCCATCATCAGCATCGCTGAGCAAATCGGCCAAGTGCCCGAGCGATGAAGTGAACTCGGGTAATCTCGTGTTGCGCCGGTGCACGCCTTCACCAGTTGTGCGCCTCTGTATGTGCATCATGTGCTGGGTGCAGCTTCCAAGATGCATTCCGCTCTCGTCCAGCACCGATACCTCCAGCTCCAGGCGAGCTGTAATACGATGCAACCCATCAACTGCATCGCTGTACTACATTACAACCAATGACGAGCCAACGAGACAGACAGAGAGAGAGTGCACGAGTGAAAGCAGCCACGTCCTGGGCAGGAATAGGTTCGTTTCGAGAGGTGCAACGGTGGTTCAAGTAACTGTACCCTCGGCTTTACATCGTGTACCAGAACGTCATGAGCAGCAGTAGCAGCAGCAGCAGAAACCGAGTCGCGCGCACTTGCTCTGGGCCAGGGCTCGAAGGTGTAATTGCAAATCGTGGTGTTACTACGCCGGCGGTGGGTTGGGAGGTGTTGGAGATGGAGGAGACATGCCGGGCCCCCACCGGATGGCCCGAAGTGAAACGCCACCCATCGGAGTTGCACCCCCGAAGATGCGTTCCTGGTGAGCTGCAGCTGACACAGTACTACGCTGCGCCACGAAACCAAGACGAAGTAGGCGCACTTCGCGTTTACTACCAACACAGCGCCACGGTGGCCACCATTTTACATGGTCGACTACTTTGTCGTGCACACGAAACTGCAAGCCAGGACCTCTACTGCTCTTTTTTGAAGCACCGATAAAAGTGCAATTTTGATCGCTTGCCCTTGTTCGCTTTGCCCTTTTACAGCTGGGATGTTGTGAGGCAGTAAACCCAAACGCTCGACCCACAAAAGACTCGCTCGGTGTGCTCACTCACTCACTCGCTCCAACAGTGGTTCAGTGGAGAGCACGTGAGATGAAGCCAAACAGCATCTAGTGGTGAACCAGCAACCAGGGTAGCATCAGTCGCATCGACGAAAAAGGTCGTTCGTGATCCCCATCCGCATGCTGGCTTTCCCAGCAAGCAAGCAAGCAAGCAATCATCATCATCATTATCATCCTCTTTATCTTCCCAAGACCCGCAGACGCCCGTGTTTTCTCGTTCATCTTCTGATGCCAGACGGTGGCGCGCAAGAGGTTGGTCGTTCGCTCGCTCACTCGCCAGCCAAGTGGCGCTTATAGCGTTTACTACTCGCGACCGAGCTGTCCGCGGTGGGTTCTGGTGCCTTGGTTGCCACTCTAAAACGGGGATGCACGCTGTGATTCACGAACACGCGCGCACTACCCGGGCACACCCGCTGGTGTGCTGGCTTGGGGGTGCGAGATCTGCTCTACATTTGGTGGCGCAGTTTGTGCTCGATTTTCCACAAAATGGAGTTACCTTTTGGGGATGGAGATTTAGTTTTTCACAACATGGAAACTCACCGTTCGTCTCATGATTTTTGTGCTGATGTTTTCTATCCCGAAATGAATCATTAATCTATACACGTTACATTTTATACATCATTTTATATTGCTTTTTAAATAATTATGTCCTTTTTCAGGTTTTTTTTATTCAAGTAGTCTTTATTTAACATATTTTAGCTTATTCTCAAAGCATGTCAGAAATCTTTAAAGCATGAAAGCGAAATTATGTATGAAAATAATTATTTGACAAAATTAAATGTATGCTGCTTTATGTTAAAGTGTTGAAATATCTGTGAAAGCTAATAAATTGTTAGATATCTTATTATTATTAGCAAACATTTCCTCAACAAGCATATCACATACTTAATTAAATATAACAATGGTATAGTTATGCTTAGAACTTATTTCCCTTTTTTTGTAGCTTTTGTGGATCCGTTTCATTAAACATACACCCCAAGCGGTCGCTTTACTACGCTACGCTTGCTACGATGCTGATCATCGTCAGCCACTGTTTGAGTCCGAACCATACACACTCTCACCGACCGCGCACGTCAGCAGGCGCTGCGTCATGACCAACTCACACCCACCTCCATATACGCAACGTGTTCGCCGCCGATGACGATGCGAACCATTGCGGACGCCTACCGCCGATGCTGCGCTCTCAGTACCGAGACCTCTTAAATTCCACTTGCCGAGGTCTTTAAATAATTGAGAAAAAAAAGCTAAAAGGTATGGCAACGCAGCGACAGTAGCGGCGGTTCTGACGATCTTCTTAGTAGGCAGCGGCATTCGCGCGCCTCCGTAGCGTATATGCGACGTGAAGCATGTAAAGCATAAATCTGGTCAACATCATAGATCATATCTCAGCAAAGAAATGATGAAAAGGGAAACGAAAGATGGCATTTTGAAGGTTTTCTTTGCCTTTGGGGGAAAATATTGATACAAGTTATGCTTTGCGCTTTTATTTATATTTTTAGGCTTCTACTTTCACGTCACCCAACATTTTTTACACAATACTACAGTAAGATGTGGTTCGATTTTGTCAAAAAAACATTACAACTAAAAAAACACACACAAAGGCAAAGTGACTTCTACGGGCGATGCAGTGATAACAAATGAGTGACCAGATTGTAGGTGATACAGGCTTGGCGTGCCACCGGAAATACGGTGCGAACCGATGCTCTCCTGATGCCGCTAGTAGACGCAACGCCGTTTCGTAAGGGCGCACCCGGAGCGCGTTCCGGTCTGTCGTGGCGCTGCTCGCGCGCACACTCGCGTCGCAATGCATCTGCGTAACAAAGTCTCTTGAACGAGGGGTTCATACGACCGTGGCGGACACCACGCCACAACACTTGCCGCTAGACCGCGCAAACGCACGCTCCCTGCATGCACGCCACTCGCTCTTTCGCGCCACCAAACGACCGATACCGTCCGAATCCCGTTGAGCCTTTCCATGCCCATGCGGCGAAATGTTGGCGACGTCGTTGCTTATGAGGCTTTTGGACTGTTACACCTGTACACAGGTAAGAGGATCCGCAGCTGGAGGCTTCGGAAGGCTCTATGCTCACCGGTTGAAGCCCAGCTGGCCAGGTGAGTTGTTTTTGTTTGAGTTGCACCTCAGACAAATCAGGTAAACTCCGTTCGCCTACGGTGCCAGGATCGAAGGCTCACGCAGGAGGTTGCTCGGTACCTGTGCCCCGATGATGGTGGGCTCCAGCCAGCCAATGCCGGCTTCGGCTGCGTATCGTGGAGCCTCGGCTTACCTGCACGCCGTACGCGCTCTTCGAACACCTTTATTCACATTCCGTCACACCTCTCGGGGTGTTACCGGAGCTTTTCATTCGTGGCACGGTCGGTTGTGGTTTGCTTGACAAGTTCCTTCGTATCCTTGTCGGAGCCTGTCGATGATATTAATTGATTCTGATAGATTCCTGGTGACAGTGGAGTATGCGAGTTGCATTTGATTCTGCTCGTTGTAATATAAACTGTTCTCCTGGCAAGCCTCTTAATCTTATACTAAAAACCATCTACTATTGCTATAAACTGTAACAAATGTATCTCTAGTTTTTAAGAAAGTAATTAAACCAATGTAAAGAAGCGTAAAATGAGCGTCAACTGCTGTTAAAGCATAAAACAGTCATCTGGAAGGCTTCAAACGCCTATAGACCTAGACACTTATCGTCTCCGGTGAGGCTTTTGGGCAGGTAGCAACACGCTCGACGGGATCGATTTTCGGGCTCTTTCGGCCAAGGCTGTTCACCGGCACCCCGTACCCCGCACGTCAGGCACGCGCACTCTGCACCCCCGGCCAGCACACACGAAGCGCACCGGCTGACTTGCTCCCACGAAGGCTGCGCTCCTGGCCCAATTGTTGGCCCAAAACAAAAGGGTTAAATTTTGAGCCTTTTGGTAAACTGGACCACCGGCAGCCAATCAGCGTGCTCTGTTCCCACGCCTGGGCAGCTTTATTGGCTTGCTCCCCCTCGGGGCGGTGGGGAAATTATGTGGGGACCCTTGGCCATCGAATGCTATAGTTCCTGGCGAGAACGCGTACCGAGTACCTCCCCTTTTTGGTGGCGGCGACGTGTGTGGGTGGACCAGCGCATCGGGCCCGGCAGTAAAACAAGGACGGAATGAGGGTAGCTCCCATTTTTGAGACACTTCGCCAACGAACGAACGAACGAACGAACGGGGAAATTTGCCTGGACGATGGATACGATGGTAAGAAGCAGAACCGAAGAAAGCGCTGCATAAGGAAACGAGGGTTGCGTCTTAAGAAATCGGTGCCTGCTGCCACACATGATTGCTTCGTAAAGGTAGAGCCGGCGAGGTGAATCAGGGAATCGATGGCTTCCACACAGACGCACCCCAGCAGGCTACGGTGCTGTGCGATGTGATACTCTTCTGGCAGGATCAAGCGACTTGAGGTACTCCTCCTCTCCCAGGAGGTTTGATTTGGTTGTATTTGGTACTGTAATCTTCACCAAACTTTAAATCTTTTTGTTACCGGTTAGGATATGAGTTAAACATTAAATAAATTACATTAAAAGGTGACATAATTAAAAGGAAATTTATAATTTTGAAGAATATTTTTACAGCAAGAGAGGCTGGGCCGTTTAGCGCATAGTAAGGTCTTTAATAATTGTTGTGAAATTAGTTTCTGTTACTTAAGATGCATCATTTCTAAAATATGATCATCATTGGATATCTTATCGCCTATTAAAGCTCCTGTAGAAAATTTACATCTCGTTTCAAGGTTATCTAATCTCTACATTACTTTGATTTTAATGTAAATAATTTCCTGGTTTAATAAAAGCGTTTAATCGATTGTTTTCAATTTCTATGCTATATTTCTATGCTTAAAATACTTAGTGTATCATGTTGCAGTGCCATCGGTGGAATACGACACATGGATGTTGTTTTCGTTCAATTTTATACGACATGTATAAACCAAACACCTCGTGCAATCGGTACTCCCAATGATTTCTTAACAACCTTTTTACGTCTCCTCTGTTCCATCGTCGAAAGCCGGTGATAGGATAAACCTTTAAAATGGTTGGAAAACAGTCACTGCGACACAGAACGTCGACTGCACGCGCCCTTTTTTTCTTAACCCATTCAATGTTTTTCTACCACCCATGCCAGGACAGCAGCATCTTCCATAGGTAGCCGCAGCGACATAAGCAGCGACCGAAAGGGAATCGCACAAAGCAAACGAATCGGTTGTACGTGTTCTGGGCCGGGAGGAAGCCGGGGGTGGGTGGGGTGATTGTGAAAATTTTTGTGTGTGTCGAAATCGGGTTCCCGATTGAACGGGATGTCAGGCCGTCGGTGGAGGCAACCCGAGGTCCGATAACCATCGGGCGCACTCACTCTCCCGCTCGCACTCCCGTTCGCGATGATACGCTTCACGATCGCTACGCAACGACCGCGACCCGTCTTCTGGCTTTGTCTCTTTGGCCATATCTTCGTCGTCAGCAACTTTAGAACCCAGAGGGCCTCGGTCGTTCGGTCCCCGCGCGGTTCGTGAAAAACGAAAACAGGTTGATCGAGGCGAAATGTTACCAGCGCGCCAGAACGGTAGAAGGTGGCCCATCGGTGGCCACCGGTGGGATGATGATGATGGTGTTGTCTATCTTCTCTCTTCCTTCAGTGCGTACGAACGGTCGCGATTGGTCGCCTTTTCGTTCTTACCGCCGGCCTTTTTTCGCGGTGGTCTCTACACAACAACGAGAGCCAACTGTTTTGGAGGAGGGTCGGCGATTCGCGGGATTGTTTATCCCTCCACCCTCCACGGTAACGACTCCTGAAGAAGGATGTGTCTCGGTTGCTGGAAATGGGTTGCTTGTTCCGTTCGGTTTGGTGCTTGACAAATTGCCTGTTGTAACAAATCGAGTCAGACGAAGAAAAACATTAAGTACCAAGTCATTAATTTTAGACAAAACATAAAGCCATGTCAAATCCCTTTTTAATTCATTTATCTAATCGAAAATATGTGGTTAAATGACATAAATGAACCTATCATATTCCTTTTTTAATTCCATCATGAAGAATTAATTCCCCAACTAAGCAACCATGATGATAAATCTTATTATACGGTGTATAATAATAGACCTCAGTGATGGGTTGCTTAGATACTTTATTTACAATGGTCATCATCAGTTCGTCAGGTGTTAAGGATCAAACTTATCATACACTTTTACTCAAACAATATTAATGGTTTTTATTTTCATAAATTTTCTTTTATTGTTCTTCATTTGCCACGCTTAATAGGCTACTTTGATAGATCGTTGCGCTCAATTTCCCAACAACCACCAACAATCCCTTTCTTGTCAAGCGATATCCACCGACGGGGACAAGAAAAAGGACACTGGTGCGTGCGCTGGCAACGGCAACGAAGCTAAATCATACAAGAGAGAAGGGTGAAGCGCAATGGGCAGCTCAATTAAATGGATGATGTTCATGCTGTGCTGGTAGCGGCGCATCTGTCCACAGGTAGGCGTTACCAAGCACCGAGCACCGAGTGCTGTTCCTGTCTGGGGCCGAGCTATTTCCGCCGCTCGATGCCAATTGACACCGAACGGACGGACGGACGGAGTCAAGACTGCGTTGCGAACGAAGTACGCACCGAACCGCAAAGCACTATTTAAGCTCCGCCTAAATTGATTTCCATTATAAACGCCGTAGCCGGAGCATAATTGTATATTCCTTCAATAAGATGTCAGCTGCTCCCCCTCCCTTTCTATATCATCCTAAAACCCACCAGCTGACGTCCTTTTTCGGACTCTTTTCTCTTAAAGCAGGAAGCCAAACCAAACGGGAACGTGCGTCCTGTTTCGGGGTTTGCAGCATCCATCCAAGCAGTTCAGAAACACCTCCTCAACGTTCGCCCAAAACATTGCGTAGCCGGATAATTGCAAAGGGACACCACACTGGGACGTGCAGCGGTACACACTCCCACAAAATTATGCTGTCAAAGCCCCCGCCTTGGAGGGTTGCCCGAGCGTGCGTGTGGCCGGGTGGACCGGGCGACCGGGTGGGCGAGATTGAAGACCAACAAACGGTGGTACTGCCCCTCCCCCCGTTGGTTGGGGGAGCGATGTGATGATGTGCCAAATTGGCGCTGGCCACTTCTTTTTACGTGGCCACCACTTTTCCCTCCGTTCGGTTCCACGCCAGAGAGTGAGACAGAGTGAGACGTGCGCCGAGAGAGGTTGTTTTTCAGTTCAGTGAAAGCACGTGGACCGAGCCGCCAGCCAGATCATTGAATCGCAAGGGCCGGCCCCTATACACACGCCCCAGTCAACAGCACGCAGCAACAACGCAACGCATCGCAACGTGCCACGGAGTCAGGAGTGGGTAAGGCGACCACCAACCGGCGGCGTCCGTGACGGCCGACTTTTCATAGAAAATAAAAAAAAAAAAGAAAAATTGGTCTATCTTTCGCAAGCCACGCCGCCTGCACCAGGATCGCAGACGCAACGCGACGGTAGCACTCGGTGTAGACGCGTTGAACCGTTCGAAGAGTCGCCGTTTCGGTGGTGGGATAGGGTCGTATCTCGTTTCGGAGGAATGAAAGGGAACGTGTTACTTTGAGGTAATAAACGTATTAAACCCCCTCTTAAGGTTAATGCGAGTCCGAAAAAGGGTCATTTTTCTTATGCTTTTGCTGATAACATCAAGTTTTACATAATTATTACAAAAAGTATAAACATTTTTTGAGCAGGCGAAACGTGGTTGCCTGGAAAATAATGTACAGATTTTGTGTTAAACATTTCAAATGGTTCGATTCAGTATTTTTTATGCTACGAGGATAACGTTGATTTTCGTTTCGTTGAAAATCAATACCTTTGTCAGTTTTCATCGATTGATAATATATTTAACCCAATATTCTTGACAGGATTAGTATTAGCATTGAAAAATGTTAAAAATAGATGGAATGAAATAATTAAATACCTTAGCAGGGGAAATATTATTGTTCAATAGTCTTGGGATACTTTGATCTATTTGATGCATAACTTGATTATATTGAAGAACCTAGAGAGTCCTGAGGTATTTTAGAAACTAGTATGGTAATCCAAATGATTAGTGGTTTGGTTCGCGAAAAAGAAAATAATATGCCTCCGAACCCTCGGTTTTGAATCAAACTCAGCCCTTTGGTAGTAGCCGCGGTAGTGGTTGGATGCCCGGGAGAGATAGATTTCATCAATCGCGTGGAGAAGGCGGTACAGCTGCGTGTTTCCGCACGGCACGGCACGGCACGATGATTCGCTTCTTCTCTTTCATCCTCGTCGCACTCGCTCGCACCGGGCGTTATCGCAAAACGAGAACGGCGATGACGCGGTTCGGTGGGATTACGATGTCCCGGCGGTCTGTACACCACACCTCCCAGACCGAAACACCGAGAGACCGAGCCGAAGCAGCAGGGGAAGGGAAGACCGCGCAAAGGATGTAAAATGGGATGGAGTTTCGTGAATGGAGCGAATGCTCGCAGCATGCTATGCAGGATTGAGAGGGTATTGTATTACGTTATGAATTAACGGTGGAATTTGATGGCATCTGGAATCATTCTAGACAATCTCTAGGTTTCGTTTGTAAAGTGTCCTTTAAGCCGCCGAAAACAGCTCAGCCTCCGGTGTGGCATTAGTTTTGGCGTTCTAATCCCGTTGTTGTTTTTGAATCAAAGTTTTATTTGTAACTTTCACTCTTTCGCTATTGATTACACGATTGTTTATGCTAATTTTTCGTAAACTTTTACTTATTAATCAGTCAGCTGCCACCGGTCACTTGTAACGGTCGTTTGACCCAATTTGTTGCCTCTTTTTTCCCCGTCACACCAATAATCTCCCATAGATTGACGGAATATGACCTTGGTTTTAATCTTTCATTGGCTTGTAATTACCCTCCAAAGGGCAATGATTAACAGATAACCTCGGACAGCACAGATATGGCGAGGCGGTAGGTGAAATTCGGTAACCGCCGTAAGCCTCACGGCACGGCACGGCATGGCATGGCAACTCCTACTAAGCACAAGACTCGCCCATTCCGATAATGTGGGCGTGGATGGCATTGAACAACAACAACTTGTGAAAATTGAGGCAGTCCCACTTTGCTTTTCGGAGTCATAGGGTGACAGGGCGCCAAGGAGATAGCTTCAGCTCGTTCAGCCGGTTGGTCGCTTGGCGCGCACTCGAACAGAACGCTTGATCCACCTAGCGCCTCCATTTTCGTTCGCTTTAACATAGAAAAATTGAGCAGTTAGTGTTTTTCATTTATGAAACTAGACCTGTGCAGCACAGATTGAAGCAGATTCAATGTTGTATGTCCTGATATCTCATCTCAAATCTCATGATCTAAAATTTTTCATATGACAATGGGGGTTTTCATAAAAAATCCTCCGACAAAAATATTTCTATTAGTTCAATTTGTAAAACACTTCTAAAATTACTTTGATGAGGAAGACTTACTTAAAAACACTTTTACATTTAACAATCAAAATTGCAAGAAACATTAATTGTAGCATATTTGAATGAAACACCAAACCAGGGCTGCTATGATTTAAGAAAGGCAACATCCACGTATGCTGTCCCTCCGTTCGCTCGCTATCGCCCCTCAGAAAAGTATTGCAATCGGCACCATACTTCCCTCCGCAGCATAACAACGGATACTCCTTGCTGCCACCGTGTGAGCATTGATTTTCCCACCCCAACCAAGCAAAAAAAGGGTGCAAGGACCCTGCACTGACGTTAATGATGCGGACGTGACTATCGTGCCTTGGCACACTACCACTCTGCATGGGCGCCGCGTACTAAACGGAAAAGTCGGAAAATTCTCTCTCACGAATTTCCCACCGATCGAATCCGGGACCGTGGAAAACCTGCTGCAACAACTCCCATGTACTATACTCCCTCCGGGTCAGCCACGAACCCACTGAATCAGTGCGTTGGCGGATGCGATGCGATAATCCATCCGGCGGTGATGGTGAAGAATTTTCCCGGAAAACCATTTTCCGGCTACAATTTTCTCTCCATTTTCCGCAACAGTCAATAGCTTTCCGTTAAATAGTACCAACCGAGCAGGAACGGCAGGAGCCTGCGTGCTAGACCGACCGGGAAAAATCCCGACCGGCCAAAGGATCAACAAGTGTCCTCACGGCTAGCGGCGGCGGCAGCATTGCGCAAGTCCAAACCAAATCACCGCCACTCGACTGCGCGCGGCGGGCGAGAGGGGTGCGCGTATATTTTTAGTCGCCACCACCACCGAACACAGACGCCAGCACCCCTCGCGGGACACCCCGGGGCCATGTGGCTAGGAAATAGGGTCGGGAGGGTGCTGTGCTGCAGCTGCGCACGAGCTCGTGCAATCGTGATGATGGCCGTGATGAAGGGTGCATGCGCCGTAGACGGGATTTGCGTTCGTTCCCTTCGCTCCGCGAGGGCCCGTTCACTCTCGGTCTCACTTTGGCAGCCGTCCCTTCTCGGCCAGGCCACTATAGCCATTATCCTTGCGCACCGCACCCATACACGCAGGATGCAGGATATGGTAACTGGTAAGTATAAACTTTTTTTATGGTTATTACATCCCCGCCGCCCCATGCTAGTACACGGACGAACAGTACAGTGTTTGCTAGCATTTTATGGCTCTTAATGCTGATGATGGCCTCAAGACTTTAAAGCGGATCAAATCACCGACAACCGTCCGGAAGCGAAGCGACATAACGCGATAAACGCGAAAACAGTAAAATTTTACTTTACTGCTACTGTTGCTTTACATATTTTTATTTTTCTAAATTTTAGAAAACATTCTTTCCGCTCATAAAACGCTCATTATTCTACTATCGTAATGTCTTTTTGCGTGACGTCACTCGTGCGGCAGACGGAACCGGACAATCGGGTGTCCTGTGGCCTTCGCTGAGGTACACCGATTGTAGTGCGGTCTACTAGGCTAGCAGGGATCCGCAAAGGTTCCCTCGTCGACAATATCGGGGAGGGGGCAGGGGTTGTTTTCCAAAAGAAAAATCGCCACCCACCCATTCCTTCTACAGCCACCGACCGTGCAAACAATCTCCAAGAATGCCGCCCGTCCCAGTGACCGGTCCAGATGGACGCAAGACACCAGCCCCACAGACGGTACAGGACGAACTCGTGGTGGGCAGCCTTTTCCCCTTCGAAGGAATCGGACGCCACGAGACTCCAGCTGCTCGCAAAGAAGTTCTCCGTCGCATTCATTCGCAGATTCGTGGTTTCGTCACTCGTACCTTTTCTCCTTGCGTTGTAAGGTGGCCACCAGATGATTCTGAATTCTGGTATCGATCGGTGGGTGGATTGCCTGTTCGGTTCGGTTTACTTGCGACCGAGCTCTTAATGTTCAAGGAAATTTTATCCTTAAAGTATCTCCTATGATATGTAAATACCAAAGGTTTTTTTTTAGGGAAGCAAACGGGTTTGTTGATTTACTACAGTACATCAATTACCACGTTTATCTTCATAGTCTGGAAGTATCACAATAGAACACATTATTGAAGATGTAAAATAAATCTACGTTACATTTTGAGCTTTTTCAACAAATCATTAATGGCAATTCGTTGTTTGATAATTCCTAAAATGTTATAATACGTTTTAACTCATTCAATGATCAACCAAAACCATCAAAGAAGCAACATTTTGTGCTAAAAAAAACTCCAAAAGATCATCGTTCTACCGTATGCGCCATTCGCGTACGCGTCCGACCATCATTTTGTTTTCTCTTTTCCTTCCGGGAAGAAGCCGGAAATTCGAGAATGATGTCGGTTTAGAACCGGCCGCCGAGTACAGCACGAGTCAAAGTACGCGCGCCCGGTGCTTGTGCCATAAACAAGCGGCTCGAAAATATACGTCCTCCCTCCCTCCTTCCAGCACGACGGTACCATTGCACCCCACATGAGACGGCGTTCTAGCGCCTCCATTAGCTACCGCTGCGATGCGCTGGTGTCCTGTTAGAAATACACCATGCGTCATTTTGACTGACGTAAAAATTGCCTCTCAATCTTCTTCAATCAATCTTCTTGCTCCCTCGGTCGTTGATGTTACGGCCATCAGCAGGGCCATCACGGTGCCGGGCCTCCTAATCACCCCGTTGAGTGGCTGATTTAAAAACGATGATGACTGTCCCATCAACAACCCCACCCCACCGGGCTGCACACACACCGAGAGAGGCACAGCGGAACACGCGCATCGCAGCATCATGTTGAGCGCGCCATGGCACGATCTGCTGTTAGGGTGTGTGAGTGAGTCGATAATTGAGCATCATTAATCGTCAAACGTTTTCTTCGGTTCCTGTTATCGCATCATCGTAAATCGATCGACCGAACCGGCCCACCAGCCGCTCGGTCGCTCGGTCGCTCTATCTCCTCTCGGAGCCCGCGAAGCTACCTCGGCTGCGAAGGGGTGAACTATGGGCACCTGGTAGCGTAGTCACATGATTGCTGCTATGTGACTTTCAAACGTGATGCGCGCGTTTAAAACACAGTAACGCCGCTACAACTCGGTGTTTGAATCGAATTGCAACCGGCAAGCGTTGACGATTTCAAAGAAAACCGTTACACCAGAGAGGAACACGTGACAGGAAGGTACTGTCTATTATTTATGCTTGAAAGGACAATTTAGAGCGCACAGAAAACTACTGCGACTGTTGCGGTTGCTCACTGCCAGCCGGATAATTCCAGGGTTGAATATCACCGGAGGCGAACATCAGAAACAGGACATTCGTTACGTTCAGGACGACGAATGCAATCCAAAACACAATGCGCCACTCTTCGATAGTTTGCTGGAAAAGAAGAACAAAACGATTAATTCCCTCCCTGGATTGTCCCGGCACCGAAAACTTACATTTGGAGTCAACAATCCAGCGATGTAGGGCGTCAGAATGCCCGTAATGGCACCGATACCGTTCACCATTCCCATCAGCACCCCGGCAAAGTTGGGACTAAGATCGTTCGAGTTCACCTTAACGCCCGGATAGAACCCACCGAGAAAGGTGACACACAGGGCAAAGAACATAACGACCGGCACTCTGTTCGCGCCCGTATACGAAGCCAGCATCAGAAAGATGGCCGGCAACAGAGAACCAATCGTTGTCCACAGCTTCCGTGCGTTCGTGCGGCTCACGCACCGTTTCTTGATCTGCAGATCGGCCAACCAACCGCCAAGAATGGAGAACAGCCACATCGAGAAAAAGGGGCCATAAGTGACGAGTCCATTGTCCGCGACCGAAAACTGCAGGATACTGTTCATGTACTTCGGCAGATCGGTGATGATCAGATAGGTACCCCAATCGTGCCCGATCTGTCCAGCGATCAATCCCCACAGTGGAACACTCGTAAAGATACGACGCCACGGGATCGGCAACTTCTCGCTACTCTTCTTACTCTCGGCCAGTTGCTCCAGCAGCAGGCTCTTCTCCTGCTCGCTGATGTACGGATGCGTTTCGGGGCTTTCGTAACCGATCAGCAACCAGACGATGTACCACAGGATGGCCAGTGCACCCCAGAAGTAAAACGTTGTCCGCCAGGTACCGTGCGCCTCGATGAAGTACCCCGTGCCGATGCCACCGGCCAGCGCTCCGATCTGGCATCCGCTGAAGATGAATGAACCGAAGAAACCGCGCCGATTAGCCGGTACCCAGTGGGCCACCAGGACACTCAACACCGGGAACGTAGCGCCCTCGCCGATTCCTTCGATCACGCGGAACACCACCAACAACCAAGCACCCCCGTAATCGATGGCGAGTGGAGTGAGCAGCGTAAAGATGGCCGTTACGAGGACGCTCACGCCAAGCAGATGCTTCGAGTAGTGATCGGCCACGAACGTGCTGGCAAAGTGGGACAACGTGTAGCCCCAGTAGAACGACGACAGGATGATGCCCTGCTCATGTTCATCCCAATCGAACCGATCCTCGTCCGGGATCTCCACACCCGACACGGTCGCGTTCTGGTCGTCCGTCATCACCGTGATGGCCAGGTGCAGGCAGACGCGCATCGTGTACTGGTTGAAGATGGCAAAGAACGCCATCATCACGAGGATGTGTTGCTTCGCACAGCAACATACTGACACAAGGGGGAGCGAAAGGACAAGAGATGAACGGTGAAGCGGCGTGGCGTGAAGCGGCAATCCGTGACAATGTTGGCCAAGTACTTACTTCCTCCCATACAGGTGTTCAGCAACGACGGCATTTCGTACGGTTTTTGGATCGCAACTGACCGTTCCTAGTCGCAGGATACTGCGATCGTTCGAACAAACTCACGATTAAAAAAACCAATGATTCCTGGGATCAACGAGTGTACAAGTGGCGTAAAATTAAGGGGAGGGCTAAGGTGTTTAAATTTTTATGTGACAAATATTGTTTTTTAGGTTGAATCGTAAAATGCATCATTTTTTGATGAAATTTTTAACAAATTGTCCCCAAAGTACGACCAAATATACTTGAAAAGTTGCTGCTTATTAGGGAATTTGCAAAAACTTGCAAAGGTTGATAGTTTTCTACGAACAAATCGTAAAAAATGAACCATTTTTGGTTTGAATCAAACGACTTGCCCGTTTAAGCGACGAACTCGGTTTGATCTGCCAAATCTGCCAAAAATCGAAAAATTGAAAATTCAACAAAAACTCGACGAGGCTACACAGATAAACTTATAATCTGTTTAAAGAATAAAGATTTACATATTTCGGATGACCCATCAAACAGCTACGATGAGCACCGCAGAAAGTACCTGTTCGAAGACACGTCTTCCTAAATTTGATGCCATGTATGAAGTGTTTTATAAATCTTCCCAAAAATAGAACCAAATTTTCCTGAAAAGTTGTAATTCAATGTGACATTCACTAGAACAAATTAAGATGAATGGTTTCTTCACAAAAAAGCGTCAAAAATGAGCCTTTTTTAAACCAAACTATCCTTAGTCCCCCTTAAAAAAGAAAGAAGTGAAATAGATATAAAATATATCCTTGTTTGCTTCACAAAAGTTAACGATAGTCTACAATTCACGTACGTGTGTTGGCAACGGTTAGGCACGCCAACGAAAACTTTATTCATCGCCAACGTTTTCCTCGCTACGCTATTGACCTCCTAAGAATAATCCTTTAAACTGGCACAAACCCTAGAGTAACACGATCTGTTGTGACCTCTTGGCTTCATGGAGCTATTGTTAGGATGGTCCCTGTTTGTGGGTGAAAGAGCTGCCCTTTCACCAGCGCAAGCGCTTCATACCAACTTGTACGGTACATCCTAGGTGATAGTTGTATAAATAAATCAACAAAACATGTCGCTCTCAAACAGTGCGCTCCAGATAATGGAGCTCGACATCTCTCCTACAGTCGCAGTCGCGGGGAGCGCCCCTTACTGGGATTAACTAATAATCCAACGGAGTCAGTGCAGAACCTTCCTTTTCTCTCTCTTTCTCTCCTTTCCAGGTCGGTTCCACCTTGTTTCTGGGCTCAAATATCACGCTTCGCTCCTCTCTTCGGCGTCGTCGTCACTCCCTGCATCGAACGGCATCAGATCGCGGCATCGCCATCTCCGTCTATTGCTTTATGGCATCTAGAGATTGTACAGACTTCTTCGCTTCGGAGTCCTTCCCCTCGATCGCCGCCTGCTGATCGCCGCTCTCGACGGACTTGTTCATCAGATGCGGTGTGTTCCAGGGCTGCACCTCACCCGAAGCCCAGATGATGTACACCAAGTTGGTGACGTTAAATATGGCGAACGAGATCCAGAAGACGATGCGCCATTCCTCGAGCGTATGCTAAAATGGTGTTCGAATGGATGTTTTTATAGTCATGTCGTTGAACTTCCGGTTCAGCCTTCGATGGAATGCTCACATTGGGTGTCATCACGCCGACGACGTAAGGTGCAAGGATACCGGTGAAGGCACCGATACCGTTAGTGATGGCCATTATCGTGCCGGCATAGTTGGGGCTCAAATCGAGCGGGTTCACCTTCATGCCGGAGTAGAACGTTCCCATGATACCCATGGCGATGGTGAAGAGCATGACGACTATAGCTTTGTCACATCCCGCGTACGATGCACCGACAATAAAGCAAGCCGGACCAAAGGAAGCTACGATCGCATTGAGAGACGATGATTAGACGATTGTTTGATGTTTTTTCGAACGACCGCCAATCGAACTTACCGATCGTGGTGAACAGCTTGCGACCGAACGTGATCGTCATGCGGCCCGAAGTGATCAGCCAATCGCTCAGCACCCCAGTGGAGAGCGATACGATAAACATCACCACGTACGGCAGGGAAGAGTACAGACCGTTGTCTTTGATCGAAAAGCGCAACACATCGCTCATATACTTCGGCAGATCGGTCACCATGATGAAGAAGCCCCAATCGTGTCCAATCTGGGCACAGACGAGGGCCATCATCGGGACGCTCGTGAGGATGAGACGCCACGGTGTCGCTGGCAGCGTTGGATCGCGTTCCAGTGTACCAAGCTCCTGCTTCAGGTAAGCCTTCTCTTTTTCACTGATGAATGGATGGGACTCCGGGTCGCTGTAACAGAGGAGCGTCTGCGCAGGGGAAGAGAAAAACAGTTTTCAATAAATGACACCATCTGGCACCAGGGAACCACCAATCCATTCTCGATACTTACAAAGATAACGAACCACAAAACGCCGAGGCCACCGAAGAAGTAAAACACCGACGACCAGCCTTCGATGTTGTGGAGCAAAACACCGGACAGCAGATTACCGAGGATCGTACCGACCTGGGCACCGCCAAAGACGAGCGCACCGAGCTTGCTACGCTCCTTGATCGGAATCCAGGTTGCCATCAGGGCGGACAAGGCTGGGAAGGTCGTCCCCTCACCCAAACCCATCAGCACCCGGATCACGATCAACGCGGTCGAACCACCGGACTGTACCGCCCAAGGTGTAATAAGCGTAAAGATGGCGGTCGACAGGATGCCAAGGCTGAGCGTCCACTTGCCACCGAACTTCTCCGCTAGCAATCCACCGGGAATGTGCGTAAAGACGTAACCCCAGTAGAACGAGGACAGAATGATGCCCTGCAGCTCCTCGTCCCAGTCGAACTCGCCACCGGTAAAGTCGTCCGGATCTGCGTCCTCATCGATCGGGCACACACCGCCGTCGTCTTCGATTGCACCGCCGCTCGTCTTGTTTACCATCTCGGTGATGGCGATCGACAGTGAAATGCGCATTGTGTACGCATTCGTGATCGCCAGGAAGCCCATGATCGCCAATATCACCCGCTGCGGGATGATAAAGACTGGAAGAAGATGGAAGAAGGAGAAGAGAAGCACAGTTAATGAAGACCTTACACATGAATTGAAAGTGTCAACTAACACTTGGGCCGCTAATTGAGTTGCGATCTCGCAAGAAATTCAAATTTGGCTAAGCAATCGCGTAGACCCGTGTTTGGATTAACCTCTCCTTCGCTGTTTGTCACTCATTGACGTCGATTGAACTTTCTTCATCGGTATGGCATCGGAGTGGACCATTGCAGACACTTGCAAATTGTGGAAGTTGTTCCATTGGGGCAACGTTAGTAGTAGTTGCTCACCGTGGCTTAGTTGGAACCAGTCCGATATATTCTGTACTGGTGTGTGCGCGCACATGCGGAGGGCCCTCACTCAAGTGTAAAAAAATAATCCAGCTAGACGCCGCTCTGCTCTTAACCTTCACGCGCCAAGTAGTTTCTTGTCAAATGTTGCCAGCTAGTCTGGCCGCGATCGGCGCTAGCGGAGGAGGTTTGTGTTTGGTTTATCTTGCAAGACGCCAAGCCGAACGCCAAGTAATCTAAACCTAGATAATTCATGCTGGTCTAGACCCCCGTAGTACACGTCTAGCAGCAACGTCTGGGCCATGTCTGGTTACATCCAGACCCCCAGCCAAGGTTACCGACGAGCCCAGGTGCCAGACCAGGTGGATTACAAAACTGTTTTAGGAAAACATTCTCGATTCAATATGGAAAATTACTGGCTCGGTGGATGGGAAAACGGGAAGTGCCTTTGTTCAACCGCGCTTCAGTGAGCTCACCGGCGGTCGAGTGCACGAGTCATGAGAACTACTAGCATCCAAGCCGCCCATTGAGTAACCGTTGAGTACACGTTCCCCCTTCCAGAGGCTGTGGTTGGAGCAAATCGAACAATTAGCTTGTTTAACCGCCACTAAGCTACTACCTCCGGGCTTAGTGACACCTGGGATCACCTGCCGCGATCACCCAACCGGGTACAGCCATAAACTAATCCACGAGATCGCGTAATCGTGATTGGCGCATCTCGGATTTATGATTGAATTAGTGCTTTTATCCATTAACCAATCTATCCAGCCTGTGTTGCACTGGTAACGGTATCTCAACCGTACGCCTCGCTATCGCTGGTTCACATGATTTACAATTCACGGGAAGTGAAGTGGGCTGTGCTCGGAAGGGCTGTAAGCTAATCACGAACTCCCCCAGGGTACATTCATCAAACAGTAGTGCCTATCAGCAGCTTCCCTCGCGATAAGCGACCTGATGGTCAACTGCCAGCCATTCAAACGGCAGGGAGGGGTGGGGAGGGGGGGAGTTGCTAGGGCTGACCGATCGATCATGGATTCACCTGACCAGCCCCACGATGAACAGACGCCGATAGCTAATCAGAACCCCCTTTCTTGATAGCGATGCACTGGAGTCACTTTACAGCTTTATCGCTGTTATCCTGTCCTGTGGGGTAAGGTCAATCAACCACGATCCCCTTACCGGCCATTGAGAGGTCGCTATCAAACGATAAAACAGATACTCTCCCTGCCTCCCTCTGGTTGGTACTAATCCAGCCCAGGGCCACTCCATCATACTGTTAATCATTGAAATCAGAGCCACTCATTGTCGATTAGCGCGTGTCCAATTGCAGTGTGTATGCTCACGGGGACAGGGATTCGAGACGAGGAACAAATAGACAAACAATTTGGATGACCGTTTTTGAACATTTCGGGATTCCCTCGATCAAGGTTTTCCCCATCACCAAGTCTTTGCAAATCATCCCAATCTCCCAAAAGCACCAGTAAGAGTGTGTTGTTTGGAATTAATTTGCTTCAAATATTTGCCCATCTTGGTCATGGTCAGTGCCTGCTCGGATGGTAATGACGTCTGACGTCGGTAAATAGACGTCTGTACGGCCTAGTTGCGATTGATGTTACGAACTGTGGGATTAACCCAACCGCGAGGATTCGGTCATTCCAGTGCGAGGGACAAAGACTTCAAAACAATGTTCTCAAAATGTTTACCAACAATTTACCACCCTCTGCGGCATTGAAATGCGGATTGGACACATCCATCCACTGCTTTCTAATAATTCAATCCAACTGATAGAACCAAGGCCATTGGCAGTAAACAGTAAAACGGGGCGGAGTGGATTGGTTCTTTGCAAACAACCCTGGGGGAGGCCATTAAACGCCATCAACAAGAGCTGTTCAAGTGCGTCTGATCGACGACTCGCCCGAAGCTACACTATCTCGTGGAGCACCATGCTGCTGTCGCTGCGGCTGCTGCTGGTGGACCACCTGCTCCAGTTTACTTTGAAGATCCTGGAAAACCGAGCCAACTTCAAGGGTAACGTGAGGGTGGCCACTTGATTATCAGGCTGTTCATAGAATGTAGCCCCATATGCCTTACTGTGGAGTGCATTGTTAGATTGTGTGTACTGCTCGACAATACAAAGAAATTAACAATTGGTTTTAGTGCAGTGTGGTTTTAGAGTCCATTTAATTACAACTATTATTGAGTCATTTAAATTTATAAAGAGTTAAAAAATGTGCTTCTGATCGTTACAATTTCCTCCTTTCCATGAACTTAAATTAGTGCGAATTCAATTAGCACAGGTTAAACACCCCGCGGGTGGAATGTAATGATAATGATGTCATTAGCGTCGCTTTTTCACCACCATATTGTAATTTAATCGCGAAAAAAATGTTTTTCACACGAAAATCTAAATCTATTACACTTGCGCATTGCCGCAAATGGGCTGCTGGGATTTTTTCTTTTTTTGTTGTGTTTTTATTGTGCCATCAGCGAACTTACTCACACCCACACCCATACAGAGCGCAATTTGCACTCGCGAAGGCGCGGTTTACGCGCTGTGCACTGATCCGCGGATTAGATGATGGAAAAATTGTGAAAATGGTTTACTGCTACACAGTTGGTCGTTGACTGGGCTCAGCTGGTGCCATTAGGGCACAAACTGATTGAACTTAAACGCTTAGAACTGGAAAGAAGTCAAAGCTTTAGGCCGCCATCCGGCTTGAGGTTACTCGGTCTGCCTTGGCCCCTAGGCACTGTGTCAGTGGATCGTGTACCGTTGTGCACGCACGACATTGTTTGGTTGGTTGAAAACAAAAGGGAAAGCGTTCCGCAATTGGCCGGCGGTCGTGGCCATTTGGAGATACGAAAAAGATAACCATCGAGCAGGAAAGTGAAACGAATCTCATTCTACTGCGCAGTAGATGTCTTAAAAATGATCTACTCCAATAGCATCCATTATTATGATAACACAAAGAAGAAGCATTCACGTTTGTCACTCCACCAGATGGAAACGCTGGAATCGATTCTATCCGATCGCGGGCTGTGATCTGCGATCGTCAAAAACCGATCCGATCGAGTGAAACCGCTCGCAAGCCAGCAGTCAACTTTTGCTCCCTCTTGTCTCCCGGTTTCATCCGAGTGTCCAACAAACAATCAAACCAATGCCGGCATGACGGCATCAGTACGGTATTCGCATTGTTCCCGCGCCTTCGCCGATGATGACCGTCCGGTCCGGGCCGGAGACATAAAAACATTAAACAAAGTGGGGCGGGCAAGCGGCCAAAAACCGAAAGCGAGTACTGTGGGGAAAGGGTGCAGTTACGATCGGGCAGCACGCTCAGTGTCCCCGTAAACAACATCGGGAAGTCGCTCCTCCGCAAAAAAAAAACAGAACCATTTGTTTGTCGAACGAATATTTAGCTCGTTCCAGCGTTCCTAGTGAATCAGTTGAGTACACAAATTTCAGGGCCGATGGTGTGGTGAGGTCTGATAAGACAGAGGGGATTGGTGCCAATTTTAGAACACGCTTTCTAATTCATGGATCTATTTGAGTTTCCAAAAATATCCACCTTTTGGAGTAGTTGTATTGGAATGAACTTTTCTTTTAAGGAAAAAGTCGATCTCCATAAACCAGTCCTGGTTTTGGAAGCCCACAAAAACCCGGGTAGGGTGCGGGGATTGCCCTTCAAACAATGATATCACCGGGCCAACGACATGTGTGGCCAACAACATGCATGCCAACGATTCGTTTCGCCAAACGGTGATTGCGAGACCTCGTCGCCTTTGGCGTACGGCATTTGCCACCAACCGAATACCCGTTACAAATCGTCCCACCTCCCCCCCCGGGCTAGCACGTGTTTCAAGCCCACACGTGGAGCCTTCTACATTGTCTTCCCTATTGTGCAGTCGACATTGGCATTGGGTCCCACCACAGCGGGACAGTCGCAGCTGTAGAAGCGGAACAAACACAGCGCTGCGCTTTGGCGAAACATTAAATTCGACGATAAGAACGTGATCGCGATGGATGACGTGTAATGGAGTTGGCAAACTATGTTTCACCCATGTTTGCACCAAACCCTCTTTTTTTTGAGGAATGTTTTATCAATTTGTTGGCCATTATTTAAACTGTCCAGAGGCAATGGCTTCAGATCAACCATTTTTTCCGTCATTCTCGTTTGTTTGTTTTTCTTGCAAATTATGCTTCTGTTTAATGACACTACTTCCGTGTTTCACTCGATCGCTACAGCCAGGTTGCTAATCAATCCGAGCGTCACCGATGGAGATTATTTATGCTCACTGCAACGGCCAATGCTACGGCGTGCAATACGGCCTAGCAGCGATGGCATTGAATGGCGAGGCTGATGACGACGCTGGGGACGATCAGCGACCGGTCATCGCTAGCTCATCTCCCCCTGCACCGGCCACCAGTGTCGATCGAGAAGGCGATCGAAGATTTATCAATTCCAAATCAATTCGCATACCAGCCGGCCGACCCTGTGCGAAAACCCGGGGACCGATGCTTATGCATGCGGCGTCAGGGGGACGACATTTACGGACCGTCACACCGTCGTTGGCCAATAGAACGCAGCTAGCATCGGGCACCCTCGTTGGCCTCGTTGGCCGGAATTGGCGCGTGTTTTGCAATGCATGTTGAGATCGCGAGCGTGGCGCGTCGCAGCGCGTTCAGAGATGGTGTAAATCGTCCCAGGGGTCCCCACCACGAAAAGATCGCCGACCGAAACCTCGCACCCAGTGATGAGACGGTGTGCAAGGCCCACAGGCTTCGTGCTGCTGCTCTACTCACATCGGGATAACCGCTGCTGCCAGGTAGTGCTATACATGTTGACTGATTTTTTGTTGCGCGCTTGTCGCGGTCGCGGTCACTATCACGATACTACTTCTGGACGGCCAGCTACTTTCGCCACTAAATTACACACTTGCTACGGGACACTTTCGCCACCTGCCAAGAGGGGGAAGGTCTACTTCCCTAAACAGTCACTCCCTAACAGTCACCTCGCCGCTAACGATGGAGATCGCGCAAATTGTGCTTCAAATCGCCGCAAGATCAACTGGAAACACTTGTATCACGGACACAGCACACACGCAGAGCACGCAGACGACAGAACATTACATTTTGGGCACAGAGTAGACGGGAGGTTCTGGTTCCTTCTCCTGGGACCTTTTTCGGTGCGGTTTGTCGAAAAGCGGAAGCTCGCCGATCGTCGATCGCAAGAGTGTCGGATCGCGGTGCCGTTCGCGAACCGATTGAACCGCTCGGCGCCGACGATGCGGTTCATAAATGAATGTCCGAAGTGGCAACCAACTCCACCACCACCATCCCGGGACCTGACAGTCAGTCAACGGCACCTGCACCGACGGTTCTCGCTGGTGGGGATGCGTGCGAGGTGTAGGTGTCTCGTGTGCACACACCGCACCACGCACAAGAACGAGCGTGTCACACTCTCTGGGTGTATGTGTGCGTATCGGTGTGCCGCTCTTCCTGTGCTACGCTTATCGGAACCAACGCCAACTCCAACTTGGCGGGTTGGAGCGACTGCGGCACGCGAAGAGTAGCGGCTATCGCGGGGTAAGCAAATGATTCGCCTAGCCTACCACCACCCACATCACCGGTAGCACCGCTTCGTCGCACCACGCGGGCATACAATAACGCACAGACACGGCAGCTGTATGGCCGATTGAACGATGGTAGCGTAATGAGAACTGGCAGAGAGAGAAAAAGGGAGAAGAAAGGTGGTACATTTGCTGGCCTGTATGTTGTTTAGGGTTGACAAGTTCTTTGGGCCTTCTAAAGCATGAAGGAACTCTGCAAAAGTCACTTGACTGCGGCCTTTACAGCTTAGGATTCGAATTTTCGTCCATCACCAGCAATTTCCGATCAATGGATGAGTCAGAAATAGACCAAACTACTACAGGATAAGCCAATTCCTTCTTGAGAGATTGAGTTTTCCCCGATCTCTCGGGTCTGGAGTTGTTCCCGACCGAAAACCCCCCATTCCTGAACTTGAGGCCACTCGACACTCTCAAAAGGGACCACCCCCGGGGGCACGCTAAGCAGGCTATCAATGCCCCGGATGGTGGTCCAGAGTGGTCTCAATGTCCTCGTCGCCTGGAGCACGCGCTATCTCTGGTCACATTTCATCAATCCCATAAATCAATCTTCGTCATTGGCCAATCCGGTGGCCTAGGTGCGAGCACCTAGGAGATAATGCATCACCGGCAGTGGCTACGGCAGCCGCAGATGGACCGACACAATTGTGTGTTCAGTGCCGTTGTCAAATCGGATCAATCGGGCGCAATCTCACTCCTTGCTTCGTGATGTTTATAACCGTGGCAGCATGCGCCCGGTGCGTTAACGTGGGGCTCCGATTAGACACGGTCAAGGTGACATTGTTTTTTGTACGAAAAATGCAGTTACCATCTCACCGATAAGTTGAGCAAACCAAAAAAGAGGAAAGAACCGATCTACAGGAAAATCCCAAAGCCATTCCCCGTTATTGATAAATTAATGGCTGCTGTTTGGAACACTTTTAAAGAGCCACGCTGACATCTAGATTGTTGGATGGACAGGAGAGGATGGGCCCTATATTTAGATGATGAAGCCAAACTGAGATCCTCTAGCAGCAGCCATCTTCACGGTTAATAACTTCCTCTCTGTCGATGTCGGTGACATGTATAGCACAACGCCATCGGCTTGACACCTAAACTCCATGCACGGTCGCTTCGTGATAAAGGCCATAATTAACCACCAACCACCGGCGATATGGAGAAGCGGTGCCGGATCCGATCCGTTCCGTTCCACCTTGGGGTGGCTACTATGTTTTCAAAGTTGCCAACTTTGATATGATAATTTGTATGTTCCTCGGCGGGTGCATCGCGAACGACGCAAAAGCATCCGCAATGTGGGTGATGCGGGCTCGCAAGAGAATATTCCGATCGAAACCGGTTCCATTCCGGCTTCCAAGGCCCTTCTCTAGGGGTCGAAAGTGTTGCCAAATCGTCGCCATTGATCCAGCTATCCCGATCAAAACGAAGAATTGATAACCAGGTGTTTGTGATCGCGTACGAACGATTAGAACGAGACGTACGCGGATCTACATACCCGGGGTATACGGAAAGTCTGCTCCCAAGTAATCTGAATGAATAACAGAACAACACGATTGTGGCGGATTGGGTGGGTAAACAACTGGCTACCTATTGACTCCCTAACCCACTCCCCCGCACACACGCAGACACTCTGGCCGGTCTGACAGAGGAGGAGGAGAAGGAGCAGGACTAACAATTGCCCATTGTAGCGACGATAGGCGGGTGGAAACGATAAGAATAGCTGGCACATGGCCTGTCTTCCATGAGATAAGATGAGCCCACGGGCCGGTGTACCGCTTATCACGGTTGCAACCGGGGCACGGCCGTCCTTTCGCCGTTCTATATGCCGCCTAATGAATCGTCAAAAGGGCACGCGAGATGAGCTCCCACTGCCAGCGCATTCATTTTTGGAGGCGCCACCGCTGGACGATAAGGATCCGTCGATGGTATCGACCACTGTCTGGAGAGACGCGATGGACTGCTCCAAGACCCCACTGGCCAGAAGTTGGGATAGTGATCAATAGTGCGAGTAACGGCACCTTGAAATCGGGAGCTATCGAACTGGAATGCCAATGTCACGCAGCCAATGAATCAATCACTTGTCCCAGTGACGGCCGCTGGGTCGTGCGCTTTTGGGCCGATTCAAAGAAGGTGAATCTCCTGGAGTATCGCCTTGGGGAACATTGATACGGGGCAATGTGATGATGGGATTCAGGAACTCTGTTCCAACAACTGTAGTGTCTGTACTACAAAGTAATTCTCTTACTCTGTTTATCCCTAAATGTGGCAACAGATTTGTTCTTAAACATCCTTGTTCCTATAAAACCTCACGTTTTTACGTACCTTTCGTGAAAAAAGGAATTCAAAAAAAGGCAATAAAGACATCAAAAGCCGTACTAGTAGATAGACCGCACGTCCCTAGGGCAACGGACGGATAACAAACCACTTGATGGAAGACCATTCCACCGTACGTCCCCCTCAATCCCCAAAGCTACTTCAAACAAGTACCGAGTGACTTCATTCTCTCCACCACCATCGCCTCCAAATTCCATCGCCAAGACATTCCACCGGTTCCGTGGTACATCACCACCCTTCGGCCCCAAAAGCAGCTCGCAACAAATGGAAAACAATAGGAAAAGCATCGTCGCCACGCCACGCCACCACCATCGTCGTTTTCCCCACATCCGGACACAGCAAATATGTCTCTGTGGCCGATGGGGGGCGCCATGAACCATCTAGGAGTCACAAAGGGGACCGAACGACGGACAGAGAGAGAGAGAGCGTCAGACTGTCGGCGACCGAGCCGTTTGATGTTAATGAAAAACGGAATCAGATTAATTTGGCCACGACGACGAGGCGGACACAGACAGAACGGAGCAGCAGCAGCGGCAGTGGCGGCGCCAGGACGAGCCCTACGGATGCCCCGGTCCGTACGCACTTCAAAGGCACTTTACGCGAGTTTTCCTTTGAAATTTTCCTCGATTTTCACTTCAAAGATGAACGCTACCGGTTCGTACCAGGGTTTCAGGATTCACCGCAGGAAGATCCTGGCCATCCACCAGCAGAAGACGACAACGAACCGCGATGCGGGCTGATCTGATCTCCTGCCGTTGCCAAGGGAAGGGCGGCGGTGAGGTATCAAGTCGTCAACGGTGTGTTAAGGATGGTCAGGATCATCATCATGTTCGTTGGTTGGTTGGTTGGTTGTTTGGAGTGGTGCGCCACATCGTAATCCATTGAAACACCGAGAAGAGTTTTCTTGGAACAGGCTCGTCCTTGAACCAAACATAATGGGGTGTGGGAGGGGAGGAAGCAGGTTCTATATCATCATCCGGACATCTTCCGGTTTGGCGACATGTGTTCGATATGTTCAGTATGCAAACCATCGTCTGAGCAGAACAGCACTATGGGTCAATAGCACAAACCAATGCTGCGCCGAACGCTGCGTCGACCACACTCTGCTGCACCCCTCCCTTCTAGTCCAGTCCAGTCCAGTCCGGTCACGTCTGGTGCCGAGGCGTCTCTGTGCAATCCATGCAAATGAGATCTGTAGCATCGGTTCGCATCGTCACCGCCAATTCTTGTGGCACGTTCCACGAAAACGCTAATCAGCTGCCAGGCGCCGGAATGTTGAACGATGGTACGATGGGTGTTAAACGAAATGGAATGAGGCTTAATTCGTTGAGCGATTAGTTGGGGACACTATTAATGCAGTTGCGCTTGGCTTTGGCGAATGGCGCCACCGCCACGCTCGTTGGCCAACCGGGGTCGATGAGCTTGGTCGCTCGGTAGTTTCGTGTGCCGACCGCCTGGCCTGAACAGGTTATCAACCGGCCATGATGATGATGATGATGGGACACCACGCCGGACAGTAAATTGGCGGTCGCCTTGGTCGCCAGCCAGCTTGGTTCGTGCGAGCGGTTTAACATCAAAAGCGGAGCGGAGATGCATCGCCTGCGGAACTTTGCGGCCACTGGCGTTATGGTGGTGAGGGAGACGAAGGAGATTTACGGTTGCCCGGTAACGACAACCGGAAAGGCGCGGGAAGTTCAAGAACGCGGCATTCGACTTCCGATTCCGGTGGTGAGGAGACGGAAGTGAAGATGCACAACGTTTGCGATAAGTCAGTGCTATCTGGATCAGGGGAAGGATCTCTCTCTCTCTCTCTCGTTGCACTAATTTTATAGGTCATGGTCACTGGCTGGCCATGGCAGATAAGGAAGGAAAGTCAGATGCAAGTGCTTCTGTTATTAGCGTTAGGGATTGTGCAATATAGGATATCACATGTCATGGCAAATAATGATTATCATTTGAGTTTTCTTTTTTTTAAATTCAGTGCGAAAATATGGAACATCGAGCTCATTATTAACAAGCACATTAGCGACGTTTCTTCTCCGTTTTTTAAACACTCTTCTGTCGAAAACACTCGTTAATTTTACTTCCAGCTTACTCTCTAAGAGCTTCGTTGGGCCATATAATCTAACTGATTGCGTCTATTGGAGTGATAAGCAAGCTTCTGCGCGACCTAAAGAAAGCGATTCGAAGAGGTTGTTTCAATCGCTGCTCGGAACACTCTTTGTGATCGTGTAGTGGATGATCGAAGGGCGCAGCTTACCTGTTGAGAGCCATTCCAGGCAAGGATGCCGCAGCACGGGTTCGGAGGTGTACAGCCAGCCCGGTTTCGGGCAGTACTTGCCCTCCCGAAACTCAACTGGCCACTGTGGGCTTTTCGGTGAACCCAGCAATGGTTGCCGTTCACCGTGCGATGGTCCAGCAACCGGATCGTAATCGAACATCTCGATCTGTTCTCGCCGTCGTAAGGGACCCTTCCTTTCGTTTCGTTGATGCGTACGGCTCGCTTCCGAGTCGGTTGCAGCATATCACGAGAAACACTCAACAGCACAGCCGGACCGACGACGATTGCACTGGAACGTTGGCCGAGGCGGTTCTGGTCTTAAAATAACGCTGCAACCGGAGCAACCGGAGATCGCTGGAAATGGTTTCAAATTGACACAACGCTTAACTGATAACACGGTTTCTGGACTGAACCTGCGATGTACTGCTGCTCCTACTTTCACGCCCGATCGACTGTTCCGGGTCTCCGGTAAGTCGGGTGGTCTAGAGCACACCACGCGTGGCGGCCTCCATCACGCAACTTTGTACCGCGGCCGCGTTAAGCCGCGGCTTGGCCTGTTGGTTGAGCCTAGACGGTCCCAGCAAACGAGCGTTCTAATCTACAAAAACACAAAACAGAATAATAAGATGACATCACGATGCTAACCATCGGGTAATTTGATTTCGGATGCTGGGCAAGTATTGGTGATGCTATCAGTGGGAGACAAAAAAGCGCCGCACAAACCAAGCAAGCTGATCACCACCAGAGATCGGAGAGAAGCTCTTTAGCGGTTAGTACGTGACTCGTGGAGAGTTTAACTTGAGCTGCTGGTGATTTTTTTATTGACCAATTTAACGACAATGCCACGAGGCAAAACGGCCACATAAACGGTAATGTGTCGGCTATTTGTTCAGGGTTTAATTTATCGCCCAACGTGCAACGTGTAAGCGTCGTAACAAATCATAGTTACACATTTTAGGGACAGTTTCAAGTTGTCTAGGAGTTATTTTAACAAAAATTTTCCTCAGAATAAATCCTGAACCTGAACCATGTGACCCAAAATCAAATTTCGTAGACAATGCCATGCAGGGCAGCAAAAAATTACGCTCACTGACGAAAAGATCGGTCTGCAGGGACCGAGGAAGCAAAATCTCAGCCGCGGAATTTAACGGTCAATTCAAGCAAGTCGAACCAAATGGCAGGGTTGTAGCCACGACATTCCATCTCGTTCTGCCCGATTTCTGCTTGATGGAGTGAGCGAGAAAGAAAAAAAGCTGCTAAGCCGACCTCAGCACGCTTTAGCCGACCTCCAGTACCCCAAAACAGTCTTTGTTTACGTTTATCAGCAAATGTAGTTTTTGTCCAGAAAAATGCATAAAAAGAACAGGCGGATATCAGTGCACACCTGCAAACATTAAACGTTCCGTTTGTGGAGTTCCCGGTGAGCCAGCGTAATCGGTGCAACGTTTCCCTCTGTGCGAGATCCGGTCCGGTTGCGATAAGAAGTGGTGTTCCTGCTGAGATCGATGTTGGGAATCCCGGTGTGTCCTGCGATCGATGGTGGGTGGCACCAGCAATGATGGATGCGTTTATGCACGAGTTCTCCATCCCCAAGCACCAAATCCGTGAA
>NC_064877.1:84273146-84313146 GCF_943734665.1 Anopheles aquasalis
GTTTTCAGGTACCTGCCATGAAGTCTGCCACGGCATGAAATCAACACGAAGGGCAAATGATGAATTGATGGTTTCTTCATTGCTTGTTAAAGTGTGTTCCAAACTATGCTTTACATTTGGAATGTTGAAAGTAGGTCAAGTACACGATAGTGTTCATCCGATGGCAAACGCCTTCGTTATCTGCACGGATCGCTAGAATGCAATCCGTTGATTGTTGATGAATCGAGCCAACTGATGCTTAATTCTGCCGTCCCGTAACTCAAATGATAACAGTAGTACCCTTGCTGCAGAGAGTTGCAATTCGAATCGCATTCTCTGGAGAACAAAGATGCTGGATCATCGATCACGAATTAAATAAATCATGAATGTCTGCCCCGTTATGTGGCATGTTGAAATAGTTCCGAAAAGGTCGTTCGTACCTTACGTAAACAGATAAGAAAAATCCCCGAGGATCCGATGCTTTGTTTCACCCTTCCGGGGATTTTTCATTATCTCTCAAGAACAAGAACACGGTGTCCAAATCGATCGACACATAATGCGACACTTATAAAGGACCAGCAGTGCTAACTGATTTGCAGTTGAACATTCACTTCAGTAGCAACATAAGCTGCAGCTTATAGCCTTTCTTCAGGATGCAGAGAATGTTTCGCTTCATTGTTGTGTCTTATATAGTGTACCTAGTGTGTGCCAACAATTCTACAAAAGAGACAGTTGCTGACGAATCCTTGTTGCCGATCGTTCTCGGATGTAAAAATGAGGATGTGTTGGAAATAACTCGAGAAAATCATACTGAAGAGAGTTTTAAGCTATCGAAGCGAGAGATGGAGCTCCAAAACGTAACCGAAGCAAATCCCTTCCAAACATCTAAGTCAGATGCGGATGTTCTAGCAGCGATTGAACAAGGGATCAAACTGTTGGTTAGTGTGCAGCAAGAGTCCCAAGCAGCGATTGCAGAAAATCAAGATCGCTTGAATCAGAGCCTCAAGTTAGTTGGAGATCTGGTGCAGCAGATTGACAAGATTCAGACGGACCTGTCGAAACTACGCGAAGAAGCAACAAACACGCGGACAGCAGATATCAATCGCATGCAGCGGTTGGAGCGCAGTAGTGACGAAATTCAAAGCAAAGTAACGACCATTGAACGCATGCAGCAAGGCTCATTTCGATCTTGTAAAGAAATTGCCACGAAAACGCCTGGAATATATAACATACGGCCAAGTGACGCATTACCATCCTTTCTGGCCTACTGTGATCAATATAGTTATGGAGAAGGTTGGATGGTCATTCAAAGCCGCAAAGACGGATCGGAGAACTTCAATCGCAGTTGGAATGACTACAGAAATGGATTTGGTAAAGTCGACGGCGAGCACTGGCTTGGATTGGAGCGATTGTATCAAATTACAAAAAATCGTGCTTGTGAGCTATTTGTTGGATTACAAGACTTTAACAATACTTATAAGTATGCCTATTATAACGCCTTTGCCATCGGTAGTGCAAGTGAGGGATATTATCTTAAAACACTGGGAACTTATAGTGGAAATGCCGGAGATTCGCTAAGACAACACAAAGGAATGAAATTTTCGACCCACTATATGGATTACGATGCTCATGCTAATGCCAACTGTGCCAAAACCTGGCACGGAGGATGGTGGTTCAATGCTTGCTATCATGCGTTTCTGAATGGACTGTATCAAAATGTTAGTGGAAGAGAGAATGCTATGATCGGGTGGTTTGGATTCCACAACGAATGGCGCGGTCTAAGCTATTCTCGAATGATGATACGTCCATTGAAGTAAACGTTGAAAAACGTCGACCACGAAGTGCAGTTCTATTAAATATCTTCAAATGGAATCGTTGGTACAAACGGGTTACCTATTATATAAAAAATGCAATATTATGCGATTTTACAGATTATATAAACTGAATAAATGTTTTGATTTGATGCAGGGTTATTAATAAAATGTTACACTCAAACGTATAAAGCGGTTGCCACCTGGTAAACATATGCAAATACAAATAGTTTGATACTTTGTTTAATTGCATATGGAAAAATAAAATAAACTGCTTTAAACAATATATCCTGTTGGTTGTCCAATTTGATATTTTCTATTTAATTGGTGCTGGTGCTGATAAAAAAAGTACTACGTTTGTAGCTATAAAACTAAGACTACACTTTGTTGAAAATGTCTTTCCTCACAGTGATTAGTCAGTGTTCTCCTCTAACAACTCACTTACACATTACTTTGCTGCCTTGTTGTCATCTTTTGCGTGGAAACAAGACCCAAAATCACCACTTAATAAAGGGCTACAATGAGCTGTTCTCGTTCTTGGTTTACGTATTCGGGTTTTCGGTTGGCCTTTTATCAGCAACGGGAAAAGAACGAATCTGTTATTAACGCTCGAAGCGCTTGAAGGGGCTATTGGCAGTGTTTTGCATACCATTTCCGTTTTTCCCCAACAAAGCAAACGTTCAGCAGTGTAAAGTGTTTCTCCGTCATGATTCACGGCTCATGTTATATTGGGAACTTTCGTATTTATAGTGATCGTTGTTCTATTCATCGTTTATTCAACAGAACAGCAGGACATACAATACGAACAAATCAAGCGACAAGAAAATGGAAAACTTGTGGAGCTATTTGAACGTGATCTTAAGCAAATACAAAACGCATTGTTGGATATTCAACTCGGCTCTTATCGGACATGCAAAACGGTGTACCATGACAGTGTCCGGAAAGCATAAAATTCGTGCAAATCAAGCAACATTACCCTTTCAAGCTTACTGTGAGCAAGAGAAGTTTGAAGGAGGCTGGATGGTAATTCAACAACGCTTGGATGGATGATTATCCTTCGATCGTAATTGGACTGAATATAAAATGGATTTGGTCAAGTCGAAAATGAGCACTGGTTTGGACTAGAGCAAATTCATCAGTTTACGAAAGAGCACGAATGTGAGCTGCTGGTCGAGTTGGAGAACTTTAACGGTACCTATATACCACATAGCGGAACGGCGGGAGATTCTTTGAGATACCATAAAGGATTGATGTTTTCCACCGCGGGTAGAGATAACGATCGTGCTGATCACAATTGTGCGAAAACCTATATAGGTGGCTGGTGGTTCTATTCTTGCCATCATATGTTTCTGAACGGAAATTATAAAAATGTAGCTGGAAGAGATGAGCAAACCATCTGTTGGCAAACTTTCAGCAGCGGATTTCCCGCCCTAAGCTATAGCAGAATGATGTTACGTAGAATGAATTAGCAAACGATGAGAAGATATCATAGGAATCGTAAAGTATGCTGGAGGAACTAATACGGTGCGTTTCAGTGGTACGGTTGGCAAAACCGATTAAACGATAATACACTATTCGAATTAATATCTAAACATTACAATTATACTCTTAGATACGATCGCAGAAATTTAAATTCTCAACTTCTCAAACCTTGTATTTACTATACTATTTTTCTTATTGACACAGTATGTAAGAATGGAATACGAGTAGTTGCGGTGAGTTTACGATCGGAATTTGAAGCAGGTGACAGCAGCGATGGCGTACATCGACGCCGCGATTGCGCGGAATTTAAAACGCGTCGAAAATGTTGATTGCTACGCACCGTACCAGGATGGCAAGCACAATGCTGCTCAAAACGGGAAGCAAACAAGCGACACTCGAACAACGGTCTTCCCCTTCCATGGCACCGTTTGAATTCCCCAAAAAGCAAGGGCTTTTGCGTCTGCGTTTCCTTTCTGGAGCCACGTGTTATGGAGTCCTTCGTCTTTTTCAAACGTTTAAAAATTCTGTTCATTATTTATATGTGCAACAAATAATATCCAAAAAATATAGAAAGAAAATGTTCTACATTCAGTAACACTTTAACTATCAGCTCTGCTATAGTGTTCCAATGTTCTTATCATTCAACGGTTCGTGTGTGAACAGAGAGTTCGCAATCTACGGTAACGGAGTTTCGTATGCCGCCTGGTGGACGGTAGCGAATAGCCCCGAAAATAGTGATCCACGATTGGTCGCAAAGCCGCATGCTATCGCTGCTGTGGCCCGTTCCATGTGCGGAAGAAAAAATCACATGTTTTCCCATGCTCAGTACCAGCAGCTGATCGCCCTTCACTCCACTTCACCCGGGGGGGGACGCATCTCGCAATCTCCCATCTCATCGGCAGCAACGCTGCAGACGTCACATCGAGATGAGCAGAGGTAGGATATAACTGTGTGCGTTTGGCAGCCGACGGCGGACGGCGGTGGATCGATCGGAGGCCTGCCACGCGGTGCGTCACGGTGCTGATGATGATGGCAAGGGTTGCCGGATGCTATCTTCTGTTGCTCATGCGCTCCGGATCCAACGGTGTTGCTAACTCTCTCTCTCAAATTTTTATTTTTTTTTTGTTTATGTTTTCCATTCCGTAAAGGATACGCGCGAGGACCACAGGACGGTGGTTATTCTCGTGGCATTGTGGCGTTTGTCCACAGCTCCTTAGCGCAATAAATAGGAAATCATTTCTGGAAAAACATTAAACATCTGATCAGTTTATTTCTGATATCCTGCGAGATTGCAACACATCGTGGTGATAGAAATAGTACGCGAAATGAGGTAAAGAAACCGTTTCAGGTGAACTTCATGTCGCCGTCGCCTTATGTGTTGCTGAAACTCTCTCTCGCAATCGGGATGCCGCCTTCGCGACCCGAGGCCCAGCCCAGGGTTCAGCGAACCCTAGAATCGCACCGGTTTGGCTGGATTCAATCCTGCGTGTCTGGTCCTTGTGCCGAGATCACCAACAAACGCGTCACTCGAACGATTCCCCTCCCAAGGCATGCGTCAGCGTCACAGCCGAGCGTCACGATGATTGTCGGTGTCTCAGACGTTTACCGGAGCATCGGTGAACACGGAGGATAGCATCGGTCGCGGGACAGAAATGTTAAGAAATGAGTGAGATAGTGCTGGGGATCTTTACAGAATTCTTCACATTTCAATACTTTTTCATTTGCATTAATAGTTTCAACACACGAGTGGCTCGAGCGATGCATTTAATGTTTGAAAAATATGTTAGACCTTGCATCACAATTACAAGCAACATTTAAACGAAAATTATGATGATTCCTTTTGCAGCGAATAGTTTATTGGGGATCAATGAAGCAATATAATCATAAGTTGAAGAACCTAAATACATACAGTCTTAGCATAATGTTATGCTTTTTGAGTCAAGAAACAATGAACAAAATTAATCAAATTTCGCTTAATTCTAGGTTTCTATAAGCACGATTTAAGTTGTTGAATAAAACATAACTGAAAAGTAAAATATCATATTTAAAAGCGGCAACAAATTGTAAAGCAAAAGAAGGCAGGTTCATCCCGAAACACTCTAGGGATGTCGACCCTGATGGCGGATGCGAGAGAAGGATTAACTTGGCGGGAACATAACAGCCGCTGCTTCTAAGCAGGTCCACCGCAGACAGACAGAAAAAGGGGTTGCCTACGCGAGCGTCTGGCCGCTTGGTAGATTCTGATTAAGTTCAATTCAAACCGGCTTCGGGAAACCGCGCGAGGCGTTAGTAGTTCCGTTCGCCCGTGTACAACGGGCTTAGCTCCCCGCCCAACCCCTCCAAACCCACCAAAACACCACCCTGCCCTGGCATATTAGACGCAGCAGCTTCTAACGCTCGCCTTCTAACGGTGGCTCCGTTCGTAAATCCGTCCTCGGTGCGCGGAGTTAATCCAGACCAAATCCCCGTGGTGCCGCTCGGGTAGCTGATGGTGGCCATGCGGTGTCGCTTCTAACGCGTCTAGTTCGTGTAGGTGGGGGAGGACCGCCTAAGTCACACGATCCGAGCATCTAATGCAGTGAACAGCATCGCAGCCATCCCAGGAGGCAGCGTCCGGTCGCGTAGCGACAACACTAAACCCGACCATCCGACCATCCGACCAACCGATTATGCTCTGGCTCTTTCTAGCGGCATCACCTAACGCGACGACGACGACGACCGATGCTGCTGCTGCTGCTGAGGTGCCGGTCCGAGATGATGGTGATGCTGTGGCGGCGGCTGCGGCTATCGCGCATCGATCGGCGGCGGTAAAAACTAGACACGAACACGGGCGAACGAACGAGCGAACGAAGCAACCGCCGAGGGTGGGCGAATGAACGAACGGGCACGAGAATGGCATCGGCGCGTCGGGTTTTCTAAGCACCTTCTAAGCAACCGAAACCACCTTCACCGTACTGCTGCGAACCTGGCCACGAATTTAGCGAGAAGGTGAGTGCGAAAGTTGGGAAAAATCGTGCCCAGGAAGAAGAGCAGCATCGCATCTCAAAAGTGCGCTGGAGAAGTCATTCAACTCTCCGCCAGGGGTTTGTCTAGATGGGGGATGCTGGATGCTCTCGATGCGCTTATTATGGAACGCGATGGTGATGGCGGCGATGCTTTAGGACTTAAGCAACCTTATTATTGTTTCCGATAAATATACGATTCGTTAGCCATTGCATTCATTATGCTAAATATGCTAGATCCTTTAAAATAGAAGCTAAAGATTTTGAAACGCATAAAGAGACGTCATCTGTCTCATCTTTAGCAGCATCTCTTGTATAAAAAAACAGTGACACTGGCAGCAAGGGAAATGAGAATTGCTACCGCTAATGTTATGGCCATCATGATAATGTTAATGATGATGATGATGCGTGAGAACTCTTAAGCATCTCGGTCCAGTGAATGAGATAAAACTTTTGCCAGGTTGCTATGCTCGGTAGGAGGCAGCCAACAACGCGAGATGATGAGACTACCACCAGCACCAGCAGCACCAGCAGCATCATCATGGGAAGTCGAAATCCCCTTCGCTCTACTCGCAGCTAGTTCGTCTCTACGTAGCAACATAATACATGGGTGTGTGCTGCGCTAAGGGGGAATCAGAGCACGAAGGCCAACCCCATTTTCCGGGTGGGGTGGGCTGGGGTGAGATCATGCCCAGGGGTTGGAATAAAGGTACGCGATGCGATGATGATGCTGGCTAGGGTGCTATGTGCTAGTGGACTGCGTAGCGATAGCGCTTACAATGGAACAACGTGCTGGGGTGCAGTTTCAGATGCTGATAGTGCTACGGTTGCCATAAAGTTTCCCATTTTTCTCTCGCCAATGTTTAGTGCATCGATACTAAGGGGAGTAGTTGCAAATCTAACGTCAATTACACGATGCTCCTTCCGAAGCGCGCTAACCACGCATCGCATCAGCATCGCAAGAAGAAGATAGAAGGATGGGCCACCGCCGCCGCCATTATTGGTGTCTGCAGCACCACGAGCATGAGACACCACGGGCGCAAACACAACCACCGCCATTGCGTGGAGCCATACCATCTGTAATTGCATAAAAATGTAGAAAGAGCGCATGTTTGCTCGCAGCGCACCCGATCGATCAAATCGCCTCCGCACGCGCACGGTCATCATCATTAGATGGCGGGAATGGATTGCGGGGGGACAGGCCCATAGCTGGCAATCTCACACAACTCTGGGCGAGACCGGTTGTTCCGACGCCATCATTCGGTAGTGCCGATGGCGTGAGCCGGGGCCCAGCTGCCCGTGGAGCTAGAGAAAAGTGTTGGCACCCACCCAGTGGTGGTCTTTCACTACATAACGCGAGCGTATGCAGGAAGAGAAAAAGGGCAACGACCGCCACCGTTGAAGTGGGCCACCGGCCAGTGGGGTTGTTGAAGAAGTGATTTTGCGTGGAATCAGAAGCAGTAGTTTTGAATGGAAATTCATGGATCTGGGATTGATTTTGACTTGAAGTTTGTGCTGTTGAGTAGTGAATTTGCAAACCTTGGCCACCTTCGTCGACGAAGAATAAGTCTCGCACTAAAAGTAAGCTATTTCAACAACCCAATCCGGCCGTTCCGTGGTTCACCGGGCACACACAATATCCACGGCCATGGAAGCAATAGAAACGAAGCGGCTACCTTCACCACCGAATGCTGGCCTGGTCGAAGCGGCGCTTACTATTTGACAATTACACAATTCCCCCCTCGTAACGCAACTACTCACGCAGAGCATACTAGGACCCCGGTCTCGGTCTCGGTCTCGGTCTTGGGCACTGCACTAAGAATGCACTGCTTGCTGAGACCATCCGCAATGGATCCTTCACATCGCGCGAGGCCAAGATATGGGCGCTGGGTAGCGCTGGTTGGATTAAAAAATGAAAACCATCCGGGGCCGGAATCGGGAACCGGGAACCGGGGACCGGGTACCGGGCGTGCGCGCGCGCTTTGCTCCAGCTGGCGTCTTAAGGGGAGTCTCACGAAAGTAGCAACGCTCAAAGGGGGGAGACCCAAGTCGCCCTCGGGGTGGAGGTTGATGGAGCTTTCGTTTGGCGTTCCGCACGGCTTTCTCCATTCGAGAGCCACGCCGGTTGACAATGGTTGACGATGGTTGGACTACTAGCGACAGTGACTAGGCTTGTCGGTATGTGTGCCCATGGGGGGGGGGGGGGGGGGTTTCGTTTTATGTCACTCGATGTCAGCCTCCAGCGGTACCTTGGCGCCTGTTATCTTTGGGGACACTTTTCTCTCTTCTTTTAGACACGACCATTATGCGACCACAGTTAGTAGAGTAGTATTCAGCGATCGTCATAACGCGGTTGTCACCGCCCGCACACGGTTCATCATAACAAGCATGCACTAACGGAGTGAAATGGTTCATCATTTCGTAGCTCGGCTTCGCAAATGGCCACAACACTGCTCCGTGGCTCCACGATTCAAGTGGAGCGATCGTTGTTTAGACGAGTTTTTGCCAGAAGGGGGTCTTGGAACCGTTAGTGCCGTGATAGGGTGAGAGAGAGCCAGAGCAGAGCCGCCCGGCCGACCGATGATTTATAGCTGTACCGTCAACAAAACGTTACATCAACCAGGCCTACATACGTGGCCGCATCTAGTTCCGCGGTTGTTCCAGCGCTCCAAAAAGGCGCCCCATCCACCTCCATTAACCCTCCACCCGCCAAACACTCGTCCAAATGGTGCGTTTGATTCTCATTCATCATTGCGCTATTGTGATGGCCGCTGTTTGGCCTACGGCCATCTCCGATGATGGCACAGTGCGCGTCCATTTCACATCGACAGCTCTCTTCATCCTAAGCAGCAGTGGAAGGGTTTTGGAACGAACGATGGAATTATTATCATTTTTGAAGATTTTTTTTTATAAATAAACCATGAAATGGTTTAACTCTTTTCAAGTGGATACTCTAGTGGAATAAACTCTTTTCAAGTGGATGTTTCATTCAACTACAACTTTCCAAGATTATTTAATTGTATAATAATATAATTATTAAAAAAAAAAAGTATCACAAATTTTTATGCAAAAATCGACTGGGGATATCCGCAAAATAGTGTAAAAATAATGTTTTAAAACTTTCATATCGGTTGGTCCAACAGTGTTAATGCTACAATGGGCATCGACATTGAAATCGTTGGTTTTGGGAAACGCTTTTCAAAGTAACGAGATGCATTGATCCCTCAAAAATCAATATCTTTCTCAGTTTTTCATCGATTGATCCAAAACTGTTACACAAAACTCTTGAAAGGATCAGCATTCATCGAAAAATATTTAAAAAAAAGTTCATGTGTTTTCGTAGTTACTAAAACAATAGACACATCGGAGAGGTTTCAATAAAGCATACAAATGCACTGTTGAACCAACCAACCGAAGTGATCGCCACAAAGGAAAATGCGTCATGCACTGTGTGGTGGGTGGTGGGGAGCGGGTGGGGGGGATACCACCCAGTCCGGTTTTGGATCCACCTCACCGTGGATGCTGCGCCCCTTTTACAATATTGCGGCCCGTACCTGACCCTCGTTTTTTAAAAAGTTTTTTGAGCAAAACTTCCTCGCCGACGAAATCGATGTTGGGGGTCCTCCACCCGCCCCACCGTGACGTACTCGGTAGTCGCGTCGATAGCAGGCGATGCGTCATCGATCTGTCCGTCCTCTCCGGGGGTTCCTTGAACCTCGGTCAGGGTCATTGAACCGGCGGTGTTTGTGGACACAAGTCCACAACCTTATTCATGTACATTTTCTAGGCGAGCATCAGTCGCAGCAGGCAGCACGCATCGAGCGCACAGACAGGGGTTGCTGTGACGACATCCAAACCACATACCCCGCCGACTCGGTCGATGCAGTCACCCCTTCGTTTCGGTTACGGTTTGGTTGTGATGCGCATGAAGAGTATTGTAATTTCAAACGAAGGAAAACGAGGATAAATTTCAGCAAAACCAACGAGCAGCATGAAACTATTGAAGTGTTTTTTTCCAATAAAATACCGATTCCAATTCAAGATAATATTAATTATCATACAAATGAATTGTTGCTCCGTTAGCCTAAGAGCATAGGGGATTTCGGGGGTGAGCGAGTCACATAAATGCTTGGTGCGTATCGCCACGGCGCGAACCTCGTAGTAAAACTCAGCTCGTTGGTCACCTCCTACGGTGGCTGCAACCTGGGTCGTCCGTTCGGTACTTTTACTAACAAATTTTTCCCCCATGGGCCGCGCGGGTGTACGGTTCTGGGGGCCACTAGCAGGCGCACCCGGATCGGTCGGAAAGTAGGTCATGTAGTGGCCAGATGATCCTCCCGCCGGAGCGATCCTGACGCGATCGCGGGTGACCAAGCGAAAGCCTTCGTTCGTTGCATTGAACTTGGCTCGTACTGTGTCCCTGTACGCGGTTGCGCCGTCCCTGACGGTTGGCCTCGCTCTCCATTTTCACTTTTCGACGTCGGTGCCGAGGTTGAGGCGGAAAGTGGGTCACCGCACAGCTCAGCTCTGTGTGGCCGCAACCGCAACGTGAGCCGCGCGTCAGCAAACGCGAGTCGTATGTCGTCGGTCTTGCATGTTGGTCGTCGTTATGGGCCGCCATGCACCGTCCAACGTACGAAGTTTGAATTGGGTTTTATTTCGGTCGGAGAGGAAAGTAGATTTTTGTGTAATATGTAATACAGAACTTTTGATAATGAATGATTCTTCAAATAACTTAAATAATACTTTGCATAACATTGAAATAACCTTAACTGAAAATTTTACAGTAACATTATGTTGAAAAGTTATGTTTCAAGATAGGCTCGGTGCAAAATTATATTCATACTCGTTACGAATACTCGTGCTCATCGTTATCACCTCAAGATCCATCGTTATCACCTCAAGGTGGTTTTGAATCTGTTTTCTCGATTCGTACACTTTGGCGGGATACGGAAGCTGTATTTTACAAGCCGGCCGTACAACTTTATGACCGAGTTGCAAGCTGTATTTCAAGTAAAAACGATCTTTCAACTGAAACCATTTTCCAGGGAAAATCAGTTTCAATTTCTCCACCGCTATCTGTTGCTCAACTTCAGTGAGTATGATGGTTGTGAAGGCTTTCAACGGAAGCATTTGCTGCACGTTTTGCACGAAACTCTTACGAAATATCTCGGAGATCTGCATTGTACGCCGTTGTTCTTCAGCATGGCTTTGCATCTCTTAAAACCAACATTGAAAAAGCATGTTAATTTTGCACAACGTTCCATTTCTTCCACTTTATTTAAGGAAGTACAAGCCATGTTTGCTAGGACACGAATGTTGGGGCAGTTCATTAACGAAAAGCTACATATTGCGAACGAACAGAAAACTGAATCCACCGATGTTGCCTCCTCCATTGCTCAGAGGAAGCTTATAGCGGAGAAACTGAATGTAACCAGGAAAGCCGAACATTCTTTGCTAGCGATGTACGTTCTACTGTCACGCACGGAACGATTGTCACTGCTCTACTTGAAAGAGCAGAATGCGGCGGAAAAGTTCATGAAACAGATAGTGGAAGGCGCAGAAAAATCAGGAATTATCGAGGGTGTTCAAGCGGACGTTCCACTGTTTATACATCGTCTGTTCGCAGAATACTTTTGCGCCTGTTGGTTATTTGAAAACCGGGATCGTCACGAGGGAAAGCAATTCCTCAAGTCCAGCTCCTATTGGCGAGAGGAGCTAGGTGTAGTGAGGCAGCTGGTCGATGAAATAGCTGCCAGGAAGGACGACGGTAATGATTGTTCTATGCATCTTGCAATTATTCGGGACGATCTAAAAGAATTGAAAAGGCTGTTAAGAGAAACCCCCGAAGTGTTGTTGCAAGTTGATGCAGTCGGAAGAACTCCATTACACATAGTGAGTCAGTATGCTCACCCTTGGGAAGAAGGAGACGATTGTTCACTAAAAGTGATGCTGCGGCGAACGGCGTGCAATCAATGTTAAAGATAATTTTTTGAACTGGAGTACACTAAACTATGCCATCTGCACTCGCAATGAACTCGCTTTGCAGTCTCTATTAGAAAACAACGCACTGCTGAATGTGGTTGAAACATCGAACCAATTGTATCAGTATCGCAAAGATCTTGTTTTCGAGCATATTGCAAAGTATGACAGGCTCATCATGCGTTATGCATACACCTTTAACAGTCATGAACCTATGTGCTATGAAAATGTTAACAACATGAGTGCAATTTGCGAAAACATTATTAGTCGCTTTAAGACGGAGCACAAGGAATGGTTCGAGGCGAGCATATTGAATTTGATGTACCGGCGCGCTCAGAACGACTCGTCGATTGCCCTCAAATGTCTCGTAGCGTCTACAAGCCGTGCGGTATTAGCATCGATACGCGAGGAAATATTTCTGCTAGCGTTTGCATACCGCTCTGTCCACGTCCTACATTATCTGGTTCAGGAATGTAAGTTCGTAATTCCACCCACTAACGATTCTGAAGGTGTATACCGCTGTTTGCTTGTCTGCGCGGAAATTAGTTACGAGAACTGGTTCGAACCGCTGCTCGATCTGTACTGCTCCCGGCAAAACGTTCAATGTCTCGCGCATTGGAGTGCCATCGATTCGCAATCAAAACAGTTCCTGTTCTATGCAATCAACCATGGATCCGTTCCGATTCTGGTATACTTTGTTGACCAGATCAAAATTAAAATTGATATTGAATTCATTAAAGCGTTCTTAAATGAACTCCCATTGCATTTTAAGCTAGATCGGATGGATGGGTTCGAATATATTGTCGAAGGAATCGAGAATATATACAACCGAGACCAAGAAGGACGAAGTCTGTTACATATCTGTGCTCAAAAGGGAATTTATCCGTTGGTTAAATGGTTGATTCAGCATAAAAATTTCGTTGCAAAAGACGTTGATCGTTGCAAGATGCATACGTATTCCATTTAGCAGTCCTAAACGGACACCATCGGATAGCAAAACTACTACTGGATGAAGAACTTGATAGTGTGCCGGCGGAAATGCAGAAAGATCCTTACTCTGCATGCTTGCAGCTATGTGATCGATGCGAAAAAGATGAGTTACACGAATTTGTTTGTTTTTTGGATGAGAAAAGACACACAATGGTTGAGCGTTAGAAATGCTTACAAAGAAAGATTCGTTTATAAAGCACATCGTTTATTTCTAATTTTAATAGTTCCTTTGAAACTTCCACAAAAACCGTAGGATCAGTACATAGAAATCGTATTTATGAGTCAGTCTTTGGGGCGTACATTGGATGTGCGTGTGATCTGGCTGTAAAGCAGAAAGGGTTTACGGAACATAACACCGAATACACAAAACACGGAACGCATCGTATTGTCAACGCAAATTTAGAGATTCAAAATACACGGCAAATACAAAACACACATTATAAGAACAAATACGAAATCTTTTGTCTTTTTCGCCTCACATTCCGCTCGTCGTCCGCTTCGGTAGCCCAATGGATGTTACTTTTTTCAGCAAAATCTACGGAAGACATGTAAAAACGATTAACGGACTGGAACAACAGGATAGACGCCCGTCTACGAATTTGCTTCCTTTTGTGCCCTTGCGCCACTTACCTCATTCTCGCTGGCAATCCTTTTCTGCAGTTTTTGGCGGTTGAGAGCGGCACTGGTGACACGCGATAAACCCGTGGAACTCTTGACGAAAGGAATGCCGGAAGAATGAGAAAGATCATGGAAAAGTAGTAAATAAAACTATCTGCTTTTAGTACCGTAAGCCCTACACTCACATTTCGTTTCGCTACCGTCTGCGGTCTGATGCTGAGTGTCTGCAACGTTGGCTTCGTGGACAGTATTCGGCGGAGCAGTATCTGGTTGGTGCGCTCGATCTGCCGCACTCGCTCCCGGCTGAAGGATATGTTGTGCTGTTGTTGCTGTTGTTGCTGGTTGAACGATTTTCTACCGCCACCCCCAGTACCAGCCCGTCGCAGGTGTGGTCCGTCGTGCGACGACAGGCGGAACGTTTGCAGCTCATCCGTAATGAAATCAATATGCAGCAGATGGTTTCCGGTATCGAAGTCCTCCGGGCGACACTGCGTTACCGCGATCTGCGGGTCCGGTTCCTGCTCATTCTGCTCGTCCTCCTCATCACCTTCCTCTTCGGCGTGAAAATCGGACTCGGAGTAATGGTCCTGCTCGGTGTAAGACGATGGTTCCTCTTCCGTTGCTGCTGGATCCGGCTCCGGATCAGCTTTTATCTTACGCGACGGTTCATCATCCACTGAAAGGGTCGAGCGTTTTTCACTGATTTCCTGCGATCCATGGTTTGACCATCGGCCACCTGCACCGACCCACGTTTCCGGTGTGCTTATCCGACGAAAACTGTCCTCGCTCATCCTTGTTCCCCGCGGACCCGCGAAACCAAACAAAATGGCTCGGCGCACTTGTTCAAAACTGGCGTTCGCCAACAGCACCGCACTGGTTCGTGCTAGTTAGCCCACTTCGATTCGTGTGATTGGAGGAGGAAAATCGAACATTCGAGCACCGTACCCGCATTGTTACCATTTTCCGTCGCCATGGGAACACCGGGGGTGCTACCACGGTTTGCTTTTGGAAATGTTTGACCGAACTACGATGTCACTTTCGCCCTTCGAGAACCACGAAAATGGAAAGTTTGGCCTAGGGGAGGAACTCGCTAAGCGCATGCCACGGTAATGTATAAAATAAAATTTAAATTAAATTGTGTTTTATTCGTTATATTTTTATTAGTTCCTTAAGTCTGAACCACAGATACAGCGTTCAAATCATTGCACCAGTTGGCGCGTTTCGCTGCGTTTCGATTGGCAGCAAACTCGATCATCCTAGACGGTTGTGCGTCAGTGAGGAATAGTCTGCGATCGAGTAACGGGCTACCAGCCGAAGAAGCGGTCGCTCGGAAACTGAGCATACGAATGATCATCGCCAGTACACGATACGCTCGAGTGACTTTGCACTTCCCGCAGAAAGGCAGAAAGTAACAAGACAGAAGGAAGCGGCACCGAGCAGCATCATGCGCTCGACTGGACGATCGTGGTTCTCGATCGAGTGAGAAGACGCGATCACAGTCCGCCGGACGCCCTAAGTGAGCAGCGTATGAAATGTGAAACAAGACACCAAACTCAGATCAACGAACAGGGTTTCATGCTCAAACCGGTTTAACGGAGGTAACCGTGAAAGATCCCACCGGACCGGGACCGACCGATCCGGTTCAGTGCCACCCGGCCTTCAACCATGCGTCCTCTCGAGCGTGACGTACATGCGGGTGTGGGACCACGTGCTGCTAGGGGTAGGTTTTTTTTATGGGAACCCAACACACACCATCACAGCGCATGTTAATCCAATTTCACGGTTCAATGAGCACGCGGGATGAGGACGAGCAGTGAACCATGGTGCGCAGGAGGACGCGCATGTCTCCAGCATCATCGAGCATCTCGCCAGCGTAGGCGCAGCATCATCTTCAGATCCCACGCGACCCCGCACTCAGCTCAGCCAGCGGGTCGCATCAAGAAGAGGCATTCGTGGTTCCGAGTTTTCTTTCCTCGTCGTTTATTGGAATCTCTCACTCCCTCACGAAGCTTATGTGCCCGGCCTTGTCCCTTCACCTAATACACCACCACCTCGCCTGTCATTAGGGCGAATTCATATTTCATACTGCTGCTGCTGCTGCTGCTGCTGCTGCGCTTGATGCTGAACTATCAATTAACTAATTTAGAGCTAAAGGCCCCGACTATCAGCGCGTGTGTGCGTGCGTTAGGAAACAATTCCCCTAGTGTGGTCATGATCGATGTAGGGCCCATGTGTTTGCTGCGGATGGTCTGCTCATTGTTGCTGCTGCTGCTGCTGCTGATGCTGACGGTGCTGTAAGCCTGTTGTTTGATCGTTGCTTTAGCCGATGGAGCGTCGATCGATTTGCTCGTCGACTGCTCGTTCATACGGAGGGACGATCGATCAAGGAAAGAGGAATGAATCTCGATCGTAGTCGGCGAGACACTTGGTGGAATAAAACGTCTTATCGCAAGGGTCCGTGTACTTGCCCTCTGGTGTCGCCAAGCGGAAAAAAGATATTAATGCCTCGTCGAGGTCAGTACTAGCAGATCACGATCGTGATCGAGATACTAACGCGTTTCCCGGCAGGCGTGGATCGCCTCTTTTGCCTTGTCCCGCATGTCCGGTGGCAGCATGGCGTCCATCTGGGCGAGCGTCTTCTGTATGTTGATATCACCCTTTTTGGTAATCTATGACAAGCGAGATAAAGCTTGATAATAGCGAGTGTGCGATAGGAAGTGACACAAAACGGCTTTGCATGCATCTCTTACCGTCCCGGCCATCTTCGCGATGCACATCGTGTAGCACTTTAGCTCGGGATTCTCCTCAAAGATGCCCTTCCGAAGATTGTCCAGCATCTCTGCGAGAATATTTTACGGTTGTTGATTGATTTCTTATCTGAGATGGTCACACTTGCCTGTCTCTACTTTAAACTTGGGTGCACAAGCGGACCGCATCATGTCCATCGAGTTGATCAGCTGCTTACGGGTCATCTGGAAAGGGGTGGATTGATACTAGCTAGGGATCCTTCACACTCCGCTACCGCATACACTACGCAGCTACAACCATACCGCACTCTGGACGAAATAGGACGAACTCCAGAGAAGGATCACTCCAAACGCCAGCAGGATTCTGGCGCTGCGTTTACTACAACCATCCGTCGGCATGGTTTAGGTCGGGCGCGAGTCCACTACGCTGCACATGGTGTTGCACCGAATCGGTTGCGTTTGAATCGACGATTACCACAGTCCTATCATCGTCGGATTGTATTTATCAGTTGACTCCGTGAACTGGTTGACAGCTGGACTAGAGCAAGACTAGTCATTATCAATCGTCGCTTACAATCATCCGGTCGAGGCAGTCGAACGCATCGCAGTGAGTAATTATCACCTTTACGGTTGACGGGCGAAGTTGAAATTCATTTCCTTCCTGCTGGTAAAGCTGATGTGTTGAGAGAATCGTTCGTCACCGGCTAATTGTGGCCTATTGGAAACTATCGCTTATCGTATCGTGGACCGTATCGCTCAATCGTTCGTTTCGATAAACGGTGAACACTTTTTGCAATTCGTTTTGTCCCCGTAGCATAAGTGATCAGGGTGAAGGTGTACTAATTGATAGCGTTTTTTGCTAGTGTACTCTGTTTAGCTACAATAAAAAAAATCACGGGCACTGAAATGCAATGCAGTACACGATAGAAGCTGAATTTAAAAAAAATGTTCGAAAAAAAGGTGAATATTTGAATTTATTCGTCAACAGACTACAACACTTTTCTTCTACAGCTTCATAAGAACGGCTCGTTGCCGTATTGCCATTCGAAGCCACGCTAGTAGCAGCTACTACCTCATTTCCGGCATGCGTTCCTGGTTTCGCGCGTTCGAACACTTCCATGCAACAACAAAACAAAAAACAACAAGAACAAAACAAGAAAATAAGAAAAGAGAGAAATCCGTCGTGGAAGAACGAAATACATGCAACACAAGCAGATTGAATTGGAGCTAGCGGCAGTACCGTCTCAGTCGCATGTGCTGCTAGTAAAATAGAGGGAAGCAAAAACTCTCTGGCGGGCGCACGACACCGCGGACGGAAGTGGAAATAAGTCGTTGCTTTCCCCGTTCCCCTTCACACGGTGCACGTGGTCACACGCACGCTTCTTGTGCCACGCTGTGTTGCGGCCAGGTCGTATGGGGGGAGCGCTCAAACGCGCTCGTCGTCCACACGGTGCACAATTTGAACCAGGAGCGAAGCATTCACGCAGCAAGCACGCAGCGCTTGCACGGACCCTAACACACGCATCCACGGACGTATGTGTAGTCGCCAACACGAGCTGCGAACACGTGACAACGCGAACATGGCTTCGTGGAAGAGTAAGCAATATTGAACACTACCATGTGCGCTGTACAGAACGCATGGGAAAAATTTGTTGAAAAAGTACAGTCTGTATATTTTTCTAGATTATTTTTTGCTTTCTTTCTTTGGAGAAGATAAGTTAGATAGTGCAACACGTGAAGAGGAAGGCAGCAGCACTATGTTAAATATAGCTTACCTTGTCGATCGATTGTCATGATGCCATGCCATTTCTACTTGATTAAATATTCATTCAACACGTTAAAATATATTTTTCGTATATGCATTTTTATTATTATGTTCTCTCTTTTCCAGTAAGACCTCCTAGCTGCACTCGCTTTCCGTTGCACTGAACTATGTTACTAGTTTGCTTACTATTTTAATCCGGCAAATGTAATCCCAAACATTCTTACAGACGTCAAGGGATACCAGCTTAGTATGAATGTCGGGGAGATTTCGGCTACAATTAGGCTTTCCGTTGGAGAACAAAAAAAATATATCGAAAAAGATAAGGGAATTGATGGATTGATTTAGTTGTTTCCCCCCGCTGATTCGTACTTCGCAGTGCCGCGTAGCCGAGTAACTTGCGATTGAGTTGAGTGATTTTGAATGAAATCTGGCAATGGTAAAGATGTTAGTTAACGGTTCGTGACTTCCTCACTGATTAGCATGATTTATTCTGCTGTGCGTTCTGGCATTATCAGTACCTAAGTTTTCGGATACAAAAGGAGCACTATTCTACTCTGCTTCGTGTTTGCAATCGGTGGATGGCGAAATGGCTTGTCCGATGGCTGAGCGGATCGACAAAATGAGGAAACAAAATAATAACGAGATCAAATAATAAAATACACTATCCTACTCTATTATGCGCTTATCGTTTGAATCGCGGAAGGAGGAAGTAAATGAAACGAAAAGAAGGAAAACAGGACCGCCGGACCCCTGGTGACAATATTCGATATTGTCGTTATGCTACGGATTTACGGGAGTGGCGGCAACCTTCCGAGTAGCAGCATGTGGCATTTTTAACATACAAAGCATTCCGTTCGTTCGCCTCGCCTCGCCTCGCCTCAATCTCATGGCCATCCATCCGCCACTGCTCACCCCCGTTTGAGGACTTTTCTGTAGGGTTATCTATTATACTTATCAAATAGCATTCACATTGCAGCTACATCTCCCTAGTACCCATCGCACGGTTCGCGTCGTTTGTTTCATAAGCTACCACCGACCTAGCTTACTCTTATCTTACGTTTCGGTTTGTACTCTAGTGTTTAAGTTTAAGTGTATATAGGGTTTCCTTTTGTTTTTTTTGTTCTTTTTTCTTCTTTTCGTTACTATCTGTCACCCTCGTTTCTAGCCAGAGTAGCTGTTGTTCGTGAAGCTTTCGCTCTAGCTCAACAGGAGGATGCCGCACAATGAGCGGTAGAGCGCGTAGAGATGAAATGGAACGAAATGGTTATATGCTGGCGAACAGTGTGAGGATCGATCGAGCTTAGTATATTTAGTTGTACATTGTTTTTGTTTCGCATCTCGCCTTCATTAAACCGTATGTTTCGAGGTGCCGCCGCATAAACCGCACAACGATGCGATGCCTAAGCCTTACGTGGCTAGTAAGAAGAGAGTGCCCCATTTACAGCAGTCGCGTAGTGCATATTTCAAAGGTGTACACATTGAAATAGGTGTGATGTTTAACAAGCTGTACAACTCTCTTGCTGGTGCATACATTTCGTTGCTCCCTGTACCCTATCTCACTGGATAGTCCCGCATGGCATTTTCGGGGAAGAGGAGAGAGAGAGAGAGAGAGGTGATACCGTGGGGATGCTACGGTTACGATAATGCTACTTATCTAATCGTATGCTAATCTATCATTGATGCTCATGAGACCGTTAACGCAAGCTTACTATCACCTACTCAATTCGCTTCCCGCTGTTTGTTGTGTCTGTGGTCGTGCTGATGGCATTGGTTAGCATTATTTGAACGAAACAACCATTCGAAAGCAGCACAAAGAATCACAATAGATCAAGGTGTGCAAAGCAAAGCAAAACATTTATCCAGCAAATAGACACAACTGTGTTATAGGTTCTCAATGCGAGTAAAAAAGCCAACCAGGTTTTGTGTCTTATGGGAAAGAGGAATGCTTCTATCCTTCCGAAACATATGCAGGACAGCCAGCAATGCGCAGGATACACAGGATGTACATTCTCGTACTGGACACTTTAACTTACTTACCACAGCCATATAGATTTGTTAGTTTTCGTATGCTATTCTAGTTCGCTCCCTCTCTCTACCTTGTGCCAGCAGACAACGTACAGCTAGGCGCACCAACGCGTTTCGTGCTCTAATGCTTATGGCTTTCCTCTGCTGCTCACACCAGGCACAGCACGGGCGGTGGTCACTCTGGACAGTGGTAGCAAACGTCCTAAAAGCCTCCAAATGGCATCATTCAAAAGGGTCAAAGGGGCTGTGTGATTTACTGAGGGACGAGAACCTACGGTAAAAGTGCCTAGCGACAATCTCGTAACGTAATGCTTTTACAGTTCGAGACAATTTGGACAAATGGTTCCCCTGTTCAGCTTGTTTCCCTCTCGCACAATTCTATCACCGTCTATCCTCTTATCATAAGCGCTAAACATAAACTAACATTTACACTGATGTGTACAGACAAAACAGACACACGTGTGCCCGTGCGTACACTGCAGCACGACGGACTCACAATTTATGCTAAAACAAACACACGGCATCAACACGGATTTACCTGTATTTACAATATACAAACAGGAGACTCAACAATCTAGGAGTTCAATGTTAAACAGTGAAGTCACGTTTTAAAACAAACCTGCCGATGGCGATTGCATCGATGCTAAGTAACAGGACCACGGGAAATTAATCGACAATTTGGCAGCTGAAGGGGGTACACTCTAGGATCATGTATATTGCATTCAACCCCTCTAAAAACAATGGTATATCTGTGTGTATATGTGTGTGTATGTTTGCGTAGAGGAAAACTCATATTTGTGCTCAAAACGGGATGGCAATTGGTGCCGATGGCGGGTGCAGAAGTGGATAACGGCAAAAAGAAAACGAATAGAAAATACGTGCAATCGTGCGTGCGTGCGTGTTCAAAGATGCGTCGATTCACCTGCAAGGAAGAAGGAATGTAAAGGATTTGCCTTAGTCATATGCATCTTTCCGAAAGCTTGACTGATCCATGGTGGGTTTCAAAAGACGAAATGGGATTCTCGGCTTTGCAAACGGTTATACTTGTTTGTCGCAATAGTCGCATACAAGAAGGATTTAAAAGCATTGAAGAATAAGGAGATTCAGAAATTTATGCACAAACGTGAACGAAAGAAAGAAAATAAAAGATAGCAAAGGGCAGTGAAAGCCTCTGGGAGAGAAAGCTGGTTTTCTTAGTTAGTAGTTAGTAGCTAACAACGAAACATGCAAACGTGTACATTCTGTTATCCGATGTGTTACCATCAACTGCTAATCGTTCTGTTTCTACATGTTAGTTTGTGCCTTCTACCTTAGCGATTTGCAATTCTGTAGTCACTTTTATTTGACGCAATCATCTGCTGGACGGCTGTGGCCTGAAATATTCGTGTTTCACAACGATTGGATTCCCGGAGTTGCTCTCGGACAGATGCTCGGTTCAGCGGGAGTGGAACCGAACGTGCGATTCTGCTGCAAAATATTGAGATATTGAGTTGTGATTTTCGTAAGCTTATGATTGATGCAGATGATGAACACACTGTGTGCCATTCCGCGTATAGGCGGAAATGCTGCCTACACCTGCACCATATCACTGTTACGCAGGTTCTGCCCCGGTGCCGATAGCCCGGAAGCGGAAGATTTAGTGGTTATTTGGGATGGAATATTTGGCTCTTTCTCGCCAGACATTATCGCCGTGATGTCATCGTGACAAGCGCCATTCACAATGGCGGACGGTGAACCGGTACTGGGGGCACTCTTTCTTTTGTTATTACAACTGCTGCTTTTGCTGCTGCGGCTGCTGTTGCTGTTGCTACTGCAACTGGTGGTGGTGCTACTGTTATCGGAAGATGAGTTTAGCAGCGAACAAAGTGGTTGTGGATCGCCGTTCGTGATCCCACTGACCGGTGGAGGTGGTGGAGAAGTTCCGGATGCAACAGTTGATGAGAGCAGATTTACGATTTCCGGTTCCGAAAGCAACCGATAACGAACGAGACTCTCCGGGGACTCTACTCTCATCGATCGTTTGCGTGTGATCGCAAAAATGCATGCGGAACAACATATAATAACAAATAAAACATACATACAGACGCACCCATACATAAAACACACACATATGTCGCACAGCAGCAACACACAGTAAGCGGCAATTACGGTGTCGATGAAAAGTTGGTAAAGTTGGATGATGTCGGGTGATGAGATGTGATATGTTCGGTTGAGTGGCACAGGTACATGAAAGATGTTGTTTGGGTAGAGGTATTAGTAGTAGTAATAGAAGAAGAAGACAACAGTAGTAGTTTTAGTAGATGGCAGTAGTAGTAGTAGCAGTGTCGATGAGGATGATTTGGTTAGGCAGTAGCGAACCCCGAAGAACCCAGTGGAGTACCGATTGATCCGCGAGCAATGCATGTAAAAAACAGGGAAACAGAAGAAAACCAATTGTTCGTTAGTACACAAATCACCATCTCGCTACAGGTAAGACAAAAGTACACAAAAAACCGAATTACATTCTACCATATACACGGCACACGCAACATGAGAAAATCAGCAAGGACAAGGAAAGTAGGACTAGGGAAATGGCTATACTGGCGAATAGCAAGAGTTTAGCAGCAACATTAGTAGTTTGGCGAACGATATGCAGGTTAAACAGTAACTCGATAGCAATTGACCACCCGCCACGCGCTTTGCCGTTTTGCACGTTTCATTGTCTTGCCATCGCAACACCGTAGCTACGGAATCAATCCGCTCAGAGCGTGATAAAATGGACAAAGTTTGAAAAATTAAAAAAGAAAATATTTCAATTTTTCTTTATGTTCTCAAATACGGCAATAAGTCTCTTATTCCCTGTCCTGGAACTAGATCCTAAACATTTCCTGAAGCTTCTCTGCGCAACGCAGCGAACGAACTGTGAACTTATACAAACGAACCAGCATTGCAAGTAGCGAGTTTCTATTACAACTAGTTTGGTACATCATCTAACGTACCGAAATGTAAAACATTATGTCCCGGTCTTGCTTGGCAATTACAACTCCCCTCCCCCTTCCCCTAACCACTATCTGTTATCGTCTTATCATGAAGAGACATGCCATAACGGGTGTGAGTTCGGTATTTCTGGTAAAGGTGTTATTAAAACTTATTCTAGCTCTATGATCCGTTTCGTTAAAATGTATCACATAACCTAGGAAGCTATTAAGTTACGACACAGACACAGGGCACGCCATTAGAACGTTTCGGTGGCAATAACCTCGAACCGATCGATCAAATCGATTCCCGTGGAATATTGTAGTTCGTGTCACATCGATAACGTGCGCCATTCCGTGACTTAGGTTCTAAACAAAGTTATCCAAAACGATGGGGATTCAAATATTTTTAAAACAAGAAGCTTAGCATCCACCGAAAAATAGACCACCATTGTGCGTTAGTGACTATACTTCCGCTTGCTTGCTTGTCGCACAGCTTCCACACCACTTGATCACGGGTAACCTAGTTGACTGTTAAGGAAGTCTCTCGTTGGTAGGTCCGTGATGATCATCATCGCTATGCTTGGCAGACGACGATGAGGACGGAGTTTCGAGCTCATTACTGTTGATCTCCGTACTGCTGCGACCGCTATCAGTTAGGTGATCAACGGCATAGGTGGCACGTGCTTGACGACCGCGTCCATCTTTATCCAGCTTTCCTGGCTCGGTGATTATCATTGCATTGGGGCGCATTTGTTTTTGGGGAGGACCAAACACATCGTCTGCGTATGAGAAAAGCCCAGAGGAATCAACTGAGCTAGTACGCGGACCACACCGCACGTCCTGCGGCAAGTTGAAAATCCCACGAAGGTTCGGTTGGTGTTCCGGTTGCCGCAATGGCATCTTCTGGTGGTCGTCATCGTGCCGCAGGAGCCGACCAGCGACGATCGGATCACGGATCGATCTGGAAGACGAAGTAGCACTGGACGAAGCCGTGTTAAGTGACCCATCGGATGACATCAGTCCGAGCGAGGAATCATGATGCGAGGACGGCAGCTGACCGGACGAGGATGAACGGTCGAGTGCCGTCGGTAACGGTGGTTGCTTCGGCCGACTCTGGCCACCATTAGCCCCGATGAACGCGTTCTTTTCGTCCATCAATGCCATTGACGAGAAGCCTTTATCCAATCCCGCGACACCGATCGTCGTCGTTCGATCGTATGCTTTCGGCAATTGCGAGGCTGGCAATGGATGCATCATCGAAACGCTACGCACAGTACAGGATGGTTTCAGGTGCTCTGACCGCAGCGTTAGTTGCTCTTCGTCCTCCTTCGTCTGTACGTTGCAGCAACCGCCTTCCAACGTTGAACCGACCACACAAGATGGCGCAGCAAACGGATGATCCTCTCGTCTGCCCTTTCCCATGAACCCGACCAGCTGATGAGTCACCTTCTTCAGTGTTCGTTTCAGTACACCATCGCTTTTCCTTTCCAGTCGCATCGCCGACCCATCGGCGTCGGCACCAGCGGACTCTTCTTCGCGATCATCGCCAAAATCGGTACACCGCGAAGACGGCGACAGTTGGTGATGCGCTGTAGCTGATGATCCAGCACTACTGGCAACTGCTTTCGGATCTGCAGGTGGGGGGGACGACATGGTATAGGGGGCTATGGTTTTTGCGTACGTTTAGCGGTGCAGAACATAAACATAGGGTAAGTGCAGCCCATTGCCTCTGGTTCTCCGTTTCTAAACACTAACAAATGGTTCGCAGGATGATTGGTTTGTAAGGATAAACTGGGGAGTGGTGATTAGAGGATATTACAGGTTCCTATAGATGATGATGTGTGTATGTGTACGCAGGCCATTACCAGATGAAAGTGTGAAATCAGTTTAGTGCCTTTAAATGGTTAGCCGATGGTGTAGAGGGAGTTAGAGACACCGCCGCAATCATCGGCAAATTCCTGTACCAACGCCAACACAAACTTACTACAGGGTATCAAACAACCCTCCTTCGCCCATCCATCTCTCTCTTCGACATCTTTCCAACATGTCCAGCTGAATGTTATCTCGTTACCCTCGTTAACGTACCCCAACATTAAATGGTGACCGGTTACCGTTAAGATACACGCCTGTGTTTAGTGGATCGAACGATAAAGCAGCGATCTGTCCGGTACAGACAGAAAAGTGAGGGATTCACACGGTGAACAGAAATTGTGAGAAACCGCTACATATCAATCACACAACGGCACATCAAATGTCTTACTGCGTTATACTTGCAAGATCTTTTTCCCAACCACCCAATGCAGTATAAGCTGCCTTGCACAATAGTAGCCTGGCTACCGAATGGTCAGCATGGTGTCAACGTGCTGTAGCCCTACCCTGATAGCCAAATATAACATGCCAATGCGTTGGTGATAGGGAGTAGTGGTGCGCTTAAGGTTGAGTTTGGTAGTAGTTGTGACAGTGATGAACATTGATTTACAACGAAAAAGGATGTACATAGGTTGTGTTGTGCGTGCGTAGCGTGTGGTTGGCTGGACGAAAACGATTATGTATGTACAGATAGGTGCCCCTTCATCCATTTCTCAATTCGTGCACGCGTGTACATTGCCGGGTTCGCGTGGCCGAGGTGCAATTGTTTGTACAAAACATTTAAAATAAACACACTCGGTAATGAACTGTTTCGTTCGATAAGCCACATTTAGATCCTCTATTATCTCTTTTCTTATTATCAGTTAACGATCATCTTTCCGACAAATCTTCCTACTCTCCATCCCTCGTTCTGATTCATTACAGCCTATTTTAACTATTGGTTTATGCCTTTCAGATTCAGAAGAAACAACGATAAAAACGATAACATAGTGAACGGATAAACCAACATGATGCGTGTGCTAGGACGAAACGCTTAAAGAGCAAAACAGAAACAGAAATCAACAAATATGCTACCATTGTACATCTACGGCTTGGTCTGCTGCCCTCATTAACAACAAACGCGCACAAAGACTCATTGTTAGCTCGCGTGGATGTAATTGTCCTGCCCTATTTCTATCTAACATATACTTGACATTTTTCTTTACAACACTACTAGCGCATTACACTAATTTTTACGACAATACAGTGTTGTGGCTGTGCACGATTCCGCTCTTATCTCACTTTTAATACACACAATGTACAACCACCCACAGCACGCACAGCAACGCCTCTTCACCGCCTATGCTTTGGGCTGGGACTCCAGCATCTGTTAGCGATTGATCGGTTCATAGCGTGAGGATAAACTATCCACTAGGCGTTTAACATTAACGAGCAGTATTGGTATAATCGTCCTAAAAAAAAGCACTTCAATAAACATCCTAGAATATGATTTAGTGTTCCACAGATTTCTCCAATTAACTACTCCGCAGTACGATCTAGGTGGAGCCATCGTGAATGGTTGTACGTAGCAAGCCTATTCTAATCGATTTCCATGTGATTGTCCACTCGGTTTGCGGTGAAGTTGTCGCGCAGAATGCGATCGGTGCAGTATGGCGCTGCTGATACCGGTAATCCCCGCTGTAGCGGTCTGGCTGCTAGTTGTGGTAGCCGTGGCAAGCGTTTGTACTGCAACAGGCGCACTCAGGGTACGTTCGATCGATCGCCCCACGACACAACCAGCTGCCGGCGGCGAGGACGACGAAAGCGCTACCTGGGTGCGTTTTGGGGCCAATTTGATAGCGGCCCGCAACTCTTGTCTAATCTCGCGGAAGGAAAACGGTGCACAGCGATTGCTACGCACAAGAATAGGACTATCAGTTGGTGAAATAGGGGACTGGTTCGACCTACGCGCATCACCACCAGAAACCATCACTGACCGATCGGAAACACCGTCTGACATACCATCCAAGGGCAATACATCGGATTTATCGATGATTTCGAAGGAACTTTCGAGGGTCGGCGAGGGTGAAGCCGGACTAACGTCGAATCCTATTTTCACGTTCGTTGGTTTTGGCTTCACCACTACGCTGCACTCTTCAGCGCTTGTCCTGGCGCCGGCGATACTAGCACTAACGGCACCAACGGAACATCCAGCATCACCACCGGCACCGGTCAGCAGCACCTCCTCTATGGTGGACGGTCTACGGCCCATCAGTCCACCACCGAAACGCATCAAATGGCACGGACTTTTGCTGGGCGATTCGTAGCTTAACTGATTATCACAGAGAAATGAGTAGTAATCGGTGGGAAGGTTCGTGCTTCTATCGCCAGTGCTTACGCCGGTCTGTGTACTGTCAGCATCACACTCGTCATCTGCGGTTAGAGCGATCTTCGCTGTCGGGATTAGAGTGGTAGGGCTTCGAGGTATCTGAACACCAGTGCTGGGTGCCACTACAGCAGTAGTAGTAACAGCGGCTGGTACCTTCGGCTGCTCTTCCGTCACCGGAGCCGGTGGCACACTAGGTGCGCGAACCTTCACGCTTTTCGCTAACGTTTCCTTTAGATTTGGATCATTACGCATATTACGCAGCCAGCGAAACTTCATTCGGCCACCGATACTACTGTTGTTAGTAGTATCACCAGCAACAATAGCCGTCACCACGCTACTCGTATCGCCGCTCGCTGTCTTCCCCTTGCCGGCCGATATTGCCGACAGATTGCTGCCGCAGGAACCGTACAGAGGTGTATTGTTGCCACCGGACGATCCTGAGGCAGCACCGTGTTTTGCCTTTTTCATTGAACCACGTCTAGTCTTACGTTTCATCGCTATACCAAAACGTCGGAAGGGAGAAGTGGGTTTGAATTTACTAGCACCACCACTACTAGCACCGACAGCACTGACAGCATCGGAACCACCGGTACCGTTACCCTCTGCTGCTACACCTCCATCGATTGATGAAGCCACATCATGACTATGCCACCCGGCAGCTGGGGTAGATGGAGGTGCAAGCAATATTAGAGATTCGTGCAGTTCGTGATCATCTACCAATTCGTTGTCGGTTGGTACCGAGGAAAGCATCGTGTGCAATCCAGGTTGGTACATCACCAACTCATGGTGATCATCAGTAAGGAACGAGCTTCCATGTGGATACGCTGCGGCATCCTCTCCACTCGCTGGCTCACCCCTAGCCATCTGAACCGGAAACAAAAACGCAACGGGTACGTTCGCAGGCATACGACTGTGCCTCGTACAAGAGGATGATTGCAGATAATTGGCGTTTGTGTTGGTAGTATCGTTGGACCCTTTAACTCCCTTACTGATGGCGTTACTACTACTACTACTACTACCACTACTACCGGTGAGCAGATAATTTTCGTCACTAAAATAACGGGAAGCGGAAGCAGGAAGGAGGTGGCAGGATTTGGTGTTGGTTGCTGTTTTTGCCTCGACGATCGCCATAGATGGTTTCGCCGCTTGTAGCGCCACTGACGTCTCTAGTTGCAGTGAAGGATTACTGCTGTTACTACTTTTACTTGTTCTAAAACTATTACTACCACCACTACTTGCGCTACTTCGGTTTTGGTTGCTGTTATCGCTGGGAAATTCTTCTGATTTCGAGATACATGAAGAACCAGCGGTTGCAGAGCTCCCACTTCCAGCAATAATCGTAGTAGCAGCAGTAGTAATATTAGATTTAGTAGCAGTGGTAACAGTAGCGCTGGCAGGAGAGGTCATGAAGGGGGAGGTAGCGGCAGCCGTCGCTGGTCGGGATTTGCACAACTCTGAGACTACTGTTTGACACTCACCGGACTCCCATCCTTCCTCTTCCTCGCCATCCTCATCGCCCTCATCGTCCTCTTCGTCATCTTCTTCCTCGACGGAGTTGGTGCCGGAATTTTCCTCGGAGGAGCCACCGGAATGGTTGTTCTGCTGTTGATGGGCTGCTTTCTGGGACGCCTTTTTCACAGCGGGCACCGTCACGGGTGAAGGTGATTGCGCTTTGCCGTAGCCCAACTTGATCGTGGGCGATGAGGCGGATGCTGGATCGTGTTGCTGCTGGTGCGCGTACACCGGCGACTGTAGTTTGCCCGGCGACATAGCCATCGGTTTGACCGAATGCTGCCCTCCTACTCCACCATCGGGGTTTGCGATGTTACCATAAATGCAACCACTGTTCTGTTGACTGTTTCCCAGCGATGCGCGATTGTTGCCTCCACCGCCACCACCACTCGTTCGATGGTGCTGCTGCATTTGGAGATCGTGAAAGGGTTGCACTGCATTCGGGGCCAGCAGCTGTGGCCTTGGCAGTGGTTTGCTGTTGTTATGGTGATGGGCGCTAATAGAGACCGATGCAAAGATCGAGTAATCGCCATCGACCATGGCTTGCTGTTGCTGCAGCTGCTGTTGCGGCGAAAGCTCGCGAATAGCTTGGTGTTGCTTTTCGCCATTCCGTCGCTCATTTATCGGTACTCGTTGCAAAAAGACAACCACCTGGAACGATGGAAAATAGTGAAATAAATGTGCGTAAAAGGGCCGGTTTAAATTTGCTTTCAGGCTTCCCAGTTTCACACACCTGTTCTGGGCACTTTTTGGTGTTTCCTTTGTGAGCATCATCGATTTCCTTCTTGGTCAACGATAACACCAAGCGATTCTGTGAATCATCTATACGACAAAGTGGAAGGGAAACGGTCAGTGTCAGCAACAAGAGAACCCGCTACCATAGCGGTCACTCACATTTTCCCGCTCGCTCGACGAAAAAAGTATTGAACCAAAAGTGACATCGTTTGTCTTGCAGCTTCGAGCGCGCAAACTCGATCTTCACGTCACCGGTAAGTGGAGCACAGTAGTTAAGCTGCACCGTCACGTACTCTTCCGAGCGATGGAACTCAGTCAAAGGGTATGATTCCTTGCTGCCCTTCATACTAATCGTACCGGATTTGAGCGGTACATCGGCCGGACTTATTCGAATTTCGGAGATCTGGCAACGATGAGAAGGAGAAACGTATTAGCGATATTAGCAGTGCAGCAGAATGCTTAACAGTAACCCTTTTCCCGCCACTTACGTAGAGTGTCACATCCTGGTATGGTCCCGTACCACGTAGAAGCTGCTCGTAGTACTCGACGTACCGTCGTTGCGAGGGAATGGTGACACCTTTCTTGTCCTTGGTACGCTTCTCCGCGTAAAACGTCAGTGCTTCGTTGGCCGTTTGGAAGGTTTTACTGTACAGCAGATAGCAGCATATCATCGTACCTGTTGCGAAGGGACAAAATTGCAAATAAAATATTATGCTGGCAAGAGACAATGACCGCACAGAAAAATTTCGAAAGCCACAAATGTTCACTACGATCGCAATCATGGCTGCAGTAATCATGGCTACATTGTCGAATCAAAGGGTTCTGTTGGGAAAAGCATAGGTAACACAAAGGAATTCGAAATACTTTAAAGAGCCACATCGACCCTTATCAGAGGCGATGGGGAGCGAGTGGGTGTGACTAGGTACATTCTCAACACGTGATCATTAAGTGATGATAGTGCATTCTAGCCACACGACAGGGAGCAATGTGATCTGAATCTTCCCTTCTGGACGATTCGTTTCGCTATCGCTACATTCGAACGATTCATTCGCAGCGAGTCTCATTCTATTGTGACTCATTTAGCAAGGTCAACGGGGAAGTAGCCTAAACAAAAAGATCATTTTACTTATTAAATTTGCCTGCTAAAAGTTACATCATCAACATTAACACAGCAAATTCCATGGAAAATTCTTATCAGTAGCGGTGACTAATGCTGAAAGCTAACGTACCATGTCGATTCAATAAGGAACCGAGCTTAGCTCTCAACACTCTACACCAATTTTTTTAGCAACGTAACAAACTTACCTGTACGACCTTTACCAGCCTTGCAGTGAATGGCCACAACATTGCGGCTATCGCGGCGAAGGAATTCGTCCACATCCTCGCAGAATTTGTTAATCAGCTCGATATCCGGTGGGTTGTGGTCCTTGAACGGGTACTCGGCGTAATGCTGCACATGGTTTGAGGAGTAGCAAGATAAGAATCATGCGATGGCGGTATTAGTCGTCCATTCTAGTACTAGCGTGCAGGCCCGTAAGCCATTTACATAACACTACGCTCGGGAACACGGCGATAAGGGAAGGAAGGGCAACCCCGTTGACTGGGTGCAGCTTGATAAGCGACTCCCCGTGATGTAATGAAACACGATCAATCACCATTTGCACCGTTGTGCGCTTGGGGACTAGATGGTAGAAATGGAACCCAAAAGCAGTACAACAATAGTAGAATACAAAGAGACAATAGTAGAAGTAGCGGTTCCTTGCGTGACATTTTTGCCTGAAGAAGGTTTATAACGAGAGAACACCCAATCTGATCTAATCTGCTGCTCGAAGAGGAAGATGCCGATCTACGCATCCTTTCATCACATCTCTCACCCCTTTGATAACGTAATGGCTCCCCTCTTATCAATAGCAGATTGGCATCCAAAAGTATTGCCGGCGAAACAACCGCGTTGGTATAAACAACGACTTCTCCAAGAATTGATAATCAATATTCACAAACAAGCGGTCGCATTGACTAGACTAAGGATGGCCGATTTGATGCTCTTGCAACCAGTGCGACCAGAGCAGGTAGCGCGAAATAACATAAATTGTTGCAATCGTCACCCGCGAACGCCTACAGGCACACCCGTCGACGATCGATCGACCGTGGATGTATTTCGCGGAAATGAAGGAGGGAAAATGTTCGAATCCCTTTGCTCACGGCGACGTTTTCATCTCCGCCAATGGGGCTGGTTAGCATCCGATGACGCTTGGCGAGGTGGCCTTAGTAACAGCTGCCAACGCAATCTTGACATCTCAGCTACGATGATGATGATGACGATGATTAGAGGGTGCACTGCACCACGTGTATCTGTGTGTGCGCGGGGGGGGTTTGTGTCTCAGTCTGTTCCGCCCTCGCATGCCAACACATTGTGCAGCGACCTCCCTTTCCTCGATTGGAAGGGGGGGTGCGCCGCGCACACCTTACATGATACACGATGCACTCGGTGGTCCGTCCGTCTGCTGCACCGATAGACCGATTCTATCTCTTTCTGTCGGGTTGTTACAATTGCCTCTTTCCCCCTGGCACACACAACAGCCATTGTTGCTAGCCTGTGCACACCACTGGGCACCTGGGGCCGGAGAGAGGTCGTCAGTCGTTTAGCGGTATAGCCGCCAGCCAGCCAGCGTGCGCCTTAATGCCGCTCGCAGCAAATGCATGATTGATCGGTTGCGCTGCCGCCGGGGGAGTAGATCGCCAGATCACGGGCGAGAGCGATAGATCGTTTTGCGGTGTTAAATAGCGCTAAAAGATTTGCCGTGCACGCTGGCAGTCGGATCAGATCGGGCGCACGATTGTTATGTATCATCGCTCGCGCTCGCTGCTGGCTCTCTCGTCAGCGCAGCGGGGCTTGTGGCGATAATTGATGGCCTGACCGACCGGTTAAACCCATGTGTCACACTACGCCCAAGTGATGATGCAGGTTATGCAGCACTCGGGGGGGCGGGGGAGGATCTCGTCGTCAAGCATTATTGTCCTTCAAACACACTCGCCCGCCGGCTCACGCATTGGCCGACAAGCGTTCTATGGGGTTTTCGACCTTTGCCATTATGCCTCTAACGCTGCTTTAAAGCGCGTCGCGGTGAGGTGTATGAGGAAGTGCAAGCAATAGTACCAGCACTGCTGATATACTTGCACCGATGCGGATGGCAGTAAGGTGTGAATTTAAGCCATTAGCCATTAACGAACGATATGCGCCCCATTTTTGCACATTCACTGTTGATATTTCTGCTAAAAAAAAGAATCATTTCGTGTGAATTGCATTTAGAACATAAAGGATCAAAGGCTAAACGTTATAATGGTCAGGAAGAAGAGATGCCTTTTTTGGGTGCACCAAACAGTCACATTACTCACCTGAAACAGGGTCGCATCGTAGGCACGCTCCGAGCAGAGATTGTACACCTTGCAACAGTCCGAGTGCTTCTCCTTCAGGAACCGGACGACATCCCCGCGCTTGTTGCGATAGATCGCTTCCACGTTGTCCGCCGGATAGCCCATCGCGATGATCCGGTCACCAATGTCTGTCAAACATAAGAAAACGGGGCTAAATAAAAGAGTATTTCTGGGAGCCAAAAAAAATGACCGCTCTCCATCACCAGAAAGGGCCCCCTTGGGGCCAGTACTCACTCCCCTGGCAGGAAGGTGTGGTCTAGAGGTGTGTCTAGGTCCTTCAGCCAACCATATCCATGCTATATCCATGCTAATAACGTGCCGTCGTCATTTCAACAACAAGCCCAACACCATCCGCGACCATCATCATATCACGTGACGAGTGAACACTGAATCAAATCGAATTAATTTGTATGCCTCATGAAGGGTAGTAACGGCAGGAACCCCGGGGGGAACAATTGTTGAGCCCGGCGGCACTGCCGGCTGTAGATGATGATGAGGAACGGAAAAGGAGGATACAGTTGCTGCAATGTTGCAGCAGCATTGTGGCGATCGGGCGCGTTGATGCATGCATGCACATTGTGCATGCGCCACGTGGAATACATGTAGAAACCACAACCACGCGAGTAGTTAACAAGCGGGAACCAGTGGGATAAATTTAAATAAAACAACGCCACCACCGCCAATCACGGCGCCGCCCCGGTGCACTGTGAAGAGTGAAGGGACCCCACACGATCCTCCTGGCAGCATCTTTTGCTAGTTCCACCACCCACACACACGGGTACTGGGGTGTAGGCAGCCGAAACTGCATCCGCTTACTGTTTAATTGCAACCTCCTCTTTGGGAGCGCATAATGCAGCATCAATCAGACACCAGAGAGAGCTGGGCTGGCTGGTTGGCGCCACACAACTACTGGCTCAAGCGATACAATTTCCATATTTAATTACCACTGATTAGCGAAGCCGCTAGACCCCCAGAGCCCAAGAACGAGGCAAAGTTAATGGACTAATGCGTGGCTCGTTTGGTTGGTCGCACGCGGAGAAGCATAACACTTCCGGGCACTGTGTGCGCGGCCGGCAGCAAATTGGCGTGAAATATTGGGGAAGGTCGGGATAATGAATTCACGCGGATTCACGCTCCCAAAACCGACAGTGCTGTTGTGACCACAGCTGGTCGACGTCGCTATCGAAACTCTATCCACGATGATGCTCGCGAACAAAAGGAGGCCTGTTGCGTGGTGGTCCAGCTGGAACCAAACCGAAACAAAACACGCGCGGGGGGGGGGGGGCACACACATCATATGCTCAATTAGCACTAATTAGAAATGGGCGCCATTTTCACCGCGACACTGGGTGACACTGGGTGACACCAGCGCTCCGTCGTAGTCGTCGTCGTTGTCAGAGCCAAGCCCAAAACCGGTTGAAATCGTGCGGCGCATAGAAAAGCATAACGCAGGCAAGCAGCACACGCGCGCGCCACATACGCCACCGTGTTTGTCCCTGACCGAAACCGATCGCGGCCGCTAACGATCGGTGGCCGGTTCGTGGTTCAGCAGCCCCCTCGATCGCACTCGATGGTAAGTTCCAGTTTCTCGGTCGAGCTCGGTTTGGCCATGGAAATAGATTCGCCTACAAGCCAGAGCTTGGCTCGAACGACTGATGGGGAACTGGGAATGAATCGTAGGAATCGTAAAGGCAGGGGCGAGATAAGAGGAAACAACCAGATGAAGCCGTATCGCCGTACGTAGCTTTCTGATTAAGATAATTTCTGTTAATTTTCTACCAAAACATTTTATCGATCACGTATCGTATGCAAGCAAGATCTCCGCCACCACCAGACCAGAGTGCCTGGGGTGAGGGAGAAAATTGGAAGTGGGTGGTTGGCTCGAAGTCGAAGACGCCGAGAGTCAAGGACAACCAGAACATCCACAAAACCATAGTGTGCGCTCGCGTGAACTGCATCGAAATAGTAGTAGTGGGCCAAGTTTTCTCTCCGGTCCGGTGGGGCGATCGGTCTGATCGCAGGTCTATGACCGATACCTGTTGCTGGCATTGAGTTTGGAGGGCAAGACAGGTTGCCAGTTTCGCTACTAGAGAGATCTAATGCGCTCGCTGGTAGGTGGTAGAAAAGTAAAGCTTTTAGGCCACGGCGAGAAAAAGGTACCGGCTGAATATTCTAAAGCTTGTTAGTCCGAAATATCTTCTCAGACATGTACTTGGATACAAAAATGATTTACTTGTCTTCGACTTCGGAAAATCTTTGACTCGCTTTACATGCTAATAAATAAACGCTATGTCCAGACTCAAGCACGCGGGTTGTTGAGCCGACGACGTGTTATCTGCAACAGTGCCCAGTGGCCCCTTGACCCATTGATGATGATTCCAGGGGGAATGTGGCGATGACGTAAGGGTTTGATGTTCTACGATACAGAAGCGCAGAACGCCGCATGCTCAGCATACGCATGCTGAGACGCGTGGCAACATTGTAATAAATGACGGAGGGGAAATAAAACCGTAAACCGGATTATCAGCTGAGACGCAGCCCTCTATTCCAGAGCAGTGGCTGTGGAGCATGGAAAACGTTTCGATTGGATTAAAAATAGCTCTTGTTCATATAAGGAAGGCCCATTAAGTTTGTGATTAAAAATGATTCGTTATTGCTCACGTTTAAGAAAGAATGTTCTCCGAGAACTTGGTCTAGGTGCTTTTCCAGTCTTAATCAAGAACAACTTTTGATGCTAAACAGGCACAATCGCCTTTCCAAAGCAATTTACAGCACAGATTTCTATCTGGAGGGTTCCTTTTGTATATTTGTGGGCAGTTCTCGATTATTCATCGGCCTTGTTGAATTTTTCGTGAAGAGATCATAATTGCCTTCATCGTAATACACCCTCCCCCGTTACAAGGACAACATTTGTGTAAACTACGGTGGGTGGTTTGATTTTTTCGTTTCACAAAACAAACGTTGCAGGTAAGTTTTGTCGTGAAATCGACAATGATACTCACAGGAAAGATCCAGGTTGTAGCCATCTTCGATGAAGCGCTTCCGTTGACCGCTCACCATCTCCCGCAGTAGGTTAGGTGGGTTGGCCATGAATCTGGCGTTTCGTTTGTAATCGTTCGATCGCGAAAAATATGAATTTAAGAAGAGAAGCGATCCAGCGCCTCCCAAACACCACCACCGACGTACTTCTTCTTCTGGCGATTTCTCCTCGGACTCGGACAATGTTTGTGCATTCCCGGATGCCCGGCACTACTACTGCTCAGCTGACACACTACTTGCAGCCCCGCACTCCTTCGGCACGGAACTGTGGACGGTCGAAAACATTCGAAGATATCGCTCGCTCCCTTCCTGCACCTCATACCAGAACCAACTGGTAGACGACGGTCGTCGCACTAGAGGTCCTTGGGCCTGCTGGCAGCAGGCGCATCATCTGATGGCCACCTTTGATTGCCGAACCGAATATGCGTCACTGGAAAGATGTTCGCGACGATAGCTCCACGCATGCTGCGAACGATCGATCGTTCAACGTACGGAGAACAAGGCGCACTACGCTAAAGCATACCAACTACAGACGGTTCTAGAGCACAACATTATCCACATACGCGCACATCGACACCACGACACACGACATCGTCTGCCGTAAGTTGATTGAACAGCGTGGATCACACGCTACCAGGCAGCTGGCTTCCTCTCCCCGTGCACACACTTCTCGTTTGTGCAGTACCGCACTCGCGTCCCTCGTCAGCACGATGTTGCCACGAGAACGCCCCGCAGTCTGGCGCTCCTACGGCGAAGCCGACCGTGCGGCACAACGATTGATAAAACGGCGATAACGTGACCGATGATAATGCGCGAAGCAGATATTCGCGCGCACAACCCGCACGCAAACAAACAAATCGGGAAACACACGCGGATTCTGTGTACGTGAACGCGACTACGCGCAGGAACGCGCTCGAAGCGCGGTCGATCACGCGGTGAATCGATTGGCTGGTTGAAGTTTGTGATTGATGGGTCTCGGTTGGGGTTGCTCCGCTTCCGCTACTGATTCATCTGCATAGCGACGCGGCTGGATCAATTGACGCTGCGCTGGTGGTGGCTTTTGGGGTCGGGTCGCGCACACCCACCGCAGTTCCTGGAGTCGCTACGCCAAGCACGTGGCCAAGAGCTGGTTCTACGATCATGGGGATCGAGTAGGCGGGCGGGCGGGCAAGCGGCGAGGTCTGCTGCTGCTTCGCTCACACTGAACGACGCACCATCATCTCACGCTGTTAGTGAGATAACTGAAGACGACCCCCACATACCGCCATGGTGGGATGATCTAAACGGATTTGGACTACGTATGCTGATGCTTCTCGCTCTCACTTCCCGGACACTCAAAGCAATTGCCTTATCTCACTGGTCCACATAAATTGCATTATTGATCCTTCTTGCTGTATCATCTCGTTGCTGCTATTCTTTATATACACACATAAACGGATAGAGACACAAACGCATCACCATCATCATCATCATCTCGGACCGAAACACTACTACCAGCAACTACTACTGAGTCAAGCACGTGCGATAACTTAATCGCCAGCGCGCTAGGGAGCTGTGAGCGATCTTACAATGCTCACGTTGTCGGTGATCTAAGTTGGCGGAGTAAGCAACCAAACCGGTGGGGGGACAGCGACGGCGACAGCGAAACACTTCTCACGTACACCCGATACCCGGGGATGATTTGGCTCTCGCTACCACATTAACAGCAGGACCTGAGCAGGCTATTGCAACCGGCACATCCTTGCGCACGCTCGATACGCATTCGCACATTCTTTAGTCAACCATTCTGGACACCGGCGGTACACCACCGAAACACAACTGGATTAAAAACTGCGACAATCGAATCTGGCTGAACCAACCATTGGAGTATTGGAGTGATTTTTTGGCAGCTTTGCTGCAAGGGCGAGGGCGCCCACTACATTATATGCTAATAGACTACACACAGACACAATTAACACACGGGGACAAGCACACGGCACACTGATATTGCTGGGGGGAGAGGGGGTTTTGAATTGCACAAATTTTGGTTTCACCGATTGCACTAGAGAGTAAGAACGTTCGTTCCGCAGTCTGCCCCGAAGCTTTGATGCTGGAAAGAGAAACGAAGGGAGAACATCGTTAGCTTGTGCGACTAGAGACTAGAGCCGGCTGACATTAGTAAAGGCCTCGGTGACAATGAAAAGCATTCTTCGATGCTCAGCTCGCCCACACTTGCCGCCACTTCCTTGTGCGCCAATACCAAGCAACACGCGCGCACTGATCGCGCACTAGCCCGGTCGAATGAGCAATGAGCGGTCTGTCTATCGGCAGAGCGCGTTCCGCTTGATGCAATCGTCGTGCTGCAAGCAATGCTGCACCCATTCTAGCGCACCCGCATGGCACTGCTGCAACAGCTGCATCGGACGACGATGATGACGACGGCGACGGTGACGGCGACGCTGCCTCTCAAGGTCTCTAAGGTTGCTGCGATGAAGGGTAAGGAGGAAGAAGTGGCGTCGACGGAACGTAGACGGAAATGATCCAGCGATTAAAATAAAACCATCCATCCCATCCCTGTCACTGCTGCTGCTGGTGCTGCTGCTGATGCAACAGTGGCACGCGGTATCGTGTTTTGCGATACCGGCGCGCTTCTGTGTATGGCACGTACGCCGAGCACTCGAGCACTTCCGGACTGATTAGCTATTACCTAATGCCCTTTTACGGTGGCAATGGGGAAGTAGTACTAGAAGGGACTGTTGGCTGCACGTTCTGGACACTAGACACTACAAACTAGATCGTAAAGCGACGCGTCTCAGTAAGCTACTAAACCGTACGGCGAGGAGCAAGCGACTAGCATAGAGTTGGCTGTGCTTTCTGGGAGCGATCCACGTGCGATGCGACTCTACTAGTACCACTACCGCAGCTCGTGGCACGCTAAACCGTAGCTTACGCACACTTTGATGTCGCTTAGCGTGGTTTGCATTCTGAGACGATGAAGAGACGGCCCCTTGCATACGCGTCCCGGCCCGGTACCGCGTGTCGTATGTTGGAGGTTACAGCGGGGACAGCATCAACACTTTGTTTATCCAGAGAGATACGGAGCGCTTCGTTGCCAACACTATTAATTGGGTCCGTGTTGAACGGTTGAACATTTTCGTCAAGTTGCTTCTGGTTGTATCAAAGGAATGCAAATATTTCATGCCTCTGACGAAGGATTGATGTGGGGAAAAAAATGAAAGAAAAGCAATGATTCATCATAAACATTTCACCACTCCCTTTCCCATTCGACGATTTTCAGTTACATCCTGTGAGATTGACCCAACAAAACCCAAAAAAAAAACTGGAGAACCAGTGGATGGCAACAAAGGGAATCTTACACGAGTGGGCGACAAGGGCGAGTTGTAAATTGAATTAGGCAAAGGCCGAAATTGCTCCAGACAACGTTCAACTCAACTGACCTTGACATTGAGGAGCTCGTGGAGTAGGAGGAGGAGCAGGAGCAGGGGGAGATTGCTTAACTTGCCACCACCAAGAAGCGAGGATGGCGGGGCGTTTTCTTTTATTTCTATTTTTACTTCCCACTCTTAATGGAGCTCTTCCTTTCCATAAATTGCCAACCGAATCGCCCGACGATCGCCAATGGAGGATCGGTGATCGGTGATCGGGCCGATTCTCTAGAGCTACTACTCCGCCGCTGGCTTTAAA
>NC_064877.1:84318146-84350646 GCF_943734665.1 Anopheles aquasalis
CAGTTGCGATCCATTTTCTATGACAATGGTGAGAAAGCATTATTCCGATTACTTTTTGGGGCGCTCCAGAAGCTCAGCTGCCCAGCAGTCCACGGGCATCCTTACCTCAAACAACCGTTCGACCTTCTCCTTGATAGCTTGCTCCTCCTCGCAACCTTCCGGTACCTTGCCCATCAGCTCGTAGATGGCCGTCACGATCTCCTTCATTTCCTCCTTCGTGATGCACCCGTCCCCATTGATGTCGTACAGCGAGAAGGTCCACTGGAGCTTCTCGTCTACCGTACCACGCAGCAGGATCGATAGATTGGCGACAAACTCCTGGTGTGAGTGTTGGTTTGAGAGAAGAATGCAATGAACCAGACGAAACCAGAGACTCGGTATTGAGGCTAGCAGGCCGAACGGATACATTACCTCGAAGCTTAATGAGCCATTCCGGTCCAGATCGATGGAGTTGAAGACGTAGTGTGCGTACTGGCCACTGCTCGCTAACATCGTGACATCGAGACGGCATTTCGAGAAACAAAAAGAGAGCGAAAGAGAAAAGACCATGGTCCAGTGTTAGCTATAATCGATCGTAGAAAAGCAACTGTGGATGGAGCGAGAAAGCGGAATCTGCGAAGCAGCAAAATCGCCTGTAATGTAGTGTTGAGTTATGGTCATGCGATATGTTGCGCCACATAAAGTGTAAAAGATGGATAAGTCCCGGGGTGTGGCGAGTGTATTAGCTTAGTTGTTAATGTAACGATGATACTCGGTGACATTAGGGGGCATTGTTTGCCAGCAACGCCGCTCAACAACCACGGTCCTGTTGAGGGCGAGGTACGAGAGCTGCAGGCTCATCAATCCGTACCACCGCTCCTCGCCCTTTTCTTTTTCCCACTTCATCCTCTGGCGGATGTAGTTTTTGATGTTTGGCGCGAGGTCGGTCTACGGGGCGCCATTAAACTGCATTTACTGTCGCTTCTGCGAGCTGGCAAAACGGTGCCAGATCGAGCACGGCGAGGATTGAAATTTTGAAATTTAAATGAAGTCATCTGTAACGTGCCCTCCTCCCATCCTGGGGATGCCAACGGTGAGCGTCCGCAACAGGGCTCAACAAGCTTTCGGTCCCGGGATGGCACATTGCTCGGTCCCCGAATGATGCTAATGCTAATGACTAATTCCCCGGGTTGACTCCTGGTGTGCGGGTCTTCGGTCTCGCGCAGCCAGCGAAAGAGCTGTCATTTTGGTTCGGCTCGGGCACCGACCGGGGCCAAATGTCCCTACGAGGACCGATAACATGGTGACGGTGACGGTAGGGACCCCATTCCCCATAAGCTAAACGGTTGCTAAAAGCTCGTAGATTAGGTTATGGTTGGCGGTTCCTGTTGCGATGAATTCGAAAATGCCAGCACCGTAGTGTGTAGGAGTTGGAACTGTGTTGCAGATCCTGCAAAATGCTAACAAAATTATATGCATGCAGTTTAATAAATTACATTGGCGCGCGTGAGTTGAGCATTTGAAAAGAAATGCTTTAGTAATAAATCAAAATATTTGAAAAACACTATGATCAACCATTCCGAGGAATAGCCACCTATGATTTAAAAATATGTTTAGGATAAACTAAATATTTATCCAATGTAGAACACGTTCAATGTAGAACCGACATTACATTACATTTGCAGAGACGTTGAGCGAAAGAAACTAAACCCACATTTGTATTTCGCTGTTCCTATGCAAACGAACGATGCTTTGGCTAAAATGTTCACGTGATATTCCACTGTTTGCACCCCTTTTTGGCTGGTGCTAGAGAACTTTGAATTTGGGTACTGGAAACACCTGGTTGCCAAATAGATACTATTTACGGTACTACATGAGTTCCAAGGAGTCCACCTTTAGCGTTTAATGTACATCTGCTACTAGAAACGGCGATACTAGGGTTTCTCGTCTGTTTATTTGTGCAAACATTAACGTCTCGCGTAATTTTACATTTTAATGGGTTCATTAAATACTTCCCTAACATTTGCTCACGTATGTGTACATTCGCCAGATCGTGTATGTGTTAGATAGGTTCACACAGGTTAGCATACAACACTTTTAACTATTTGATTTAGTTGTCAAATTTTCCCATGAGCGTTTTACCATTTGAAGTACAAACAGCATAACTGCCCGTCCTCGATGATCACACTTTACACTCTTCACTTCCTGCCGAATGATCCATTTTTAATTCCTCTATTAAAGCAAAAGCCAAGCTTTAGTGAAACAGGTGCCTTAAACCCTCGCTGGACGCTGGCAAAGCGCCTGGCAAGTCCTGGAAAACACCGGCGATTTCACCGGCGGCTAGGCGCCTCCATCGTAAGGCACCTCCATCGTACGTATCATCCTCTTTGCTACGCAATCCAGCCGCTCGATCGAGCATAACTTCCCGCACCGAGTGGCGTTGTCTTTCGCACACGTTCGTACATCTTGCCTTTCGTTTGTTTTTGTCCGCCTTTCCGGTCTTCACTCACTCACTCACTTAGCATAAACACACGCGGCCAGCCTTATCCCATAACCGGCAGCGATGCGATGCCGGTGGAGCGAGCAGAGCAAGATTAATGGTGAAGCCAAGATTTACGCCACACAATTCACCAGCCAACCATTGACATCTTGCTCGGTGGCTACGGTGTGCTCGGTGGTATGTGCCACGGTTCTTGTGCCAGAAAACAAACCGTCAAGTTGGCGGCATCGACTTCGCGTACGCCTCGACTCGGGGAAATGCGAAAACATATCCAGCTTCAGCAGCTAGACGGACGAACGAAGCCGGTTGACGCTGTCTTGCCACCGTCGGCAAAAACAAACACGAACGCCAAAAGGGGACGCCACCGGTGGGCGTTTATGTTTAATTTATGCGTCAAGATTAGCGACGATTTCGCCCAGTTCATTGGCGTTGCGTGAGGACAAACAGTCGGTCGAAGGGGAAGGGTGACGCATTTTCGGCGGTCGCAGTGGCCGTTAACCGTGTCATAGTTCACCGGAAATTGATGGCGCAAATCACTTACTCCGTGTGGTCGGCAACTCATCGGTCGACCGATTATATCGACCGACGGCTGCTGCTGCTGCTGCGGTGTCGCTTATCGGACGTTTAATTTTTCATACGAAGGACCTGTCGGAAGCACGTTTCCACTCTCGCTTTCTTCTGCTTCAGCTGGCACTGACCACTCACCAACCACCGCTCTTACTTTACGAACTTTCCCGTCAGGTCCGGCAGGTCGCATTGCAAACGAAGGTCCACCCCTTTCGGAGTAAAGATTTACGTCTTCTCGCCGACAACGACAACGCAGACGACGACGACGATAAGCGACGAGGATCGTATTATGGCCACTTTCGGCATACCGGACGTTTACGTTTCATCGAGCTTTGATTTTACGAGAATTGCCAATGCTGCCACCGTTACCATCGAAGCAAGCCGGTGGTGGTCGAGGGTGAAATGAGGGTTTCGGTGCGACCGGTGCGAAATCGGCCAATCACGCCGGCATGGTGGCATTGGTGAGTCAATTTATGGAAATTCTTGCCCCACACACTCGCACGCGCCCAGGCAACCCAAGAAGCAATCAAGAATGCCGGCGACACCAGACAATCCTTCTCGTGCCCCGGGCCGGAATTGCCGGAAGTCGTTGCGTGGCTGAGTGTCATTTATGCCACAAGAAAACGAAACAAGAAATGGGTGGGAGAGCGCCCTGGTTGGCCCTGAAACACCGGGTTCAGGTGAATATCCTTTCGCGAAAGGGAGGCCACCACCACCCCCAGAAACCAAACGCAAGTTCCAACAAGCATCAATTCCAATCCAACCATCACACAACACTCGGTGGTTCGGTGGCTAGCGGTCTGTGTGCCGGGCGTGCTAGAGGGCCCCCGAGGTCCGGCAATTGAGTGAAGTTTCGTGTTTCGCCTTAAAACGATCGCGGCGTGGCCGTTGTTTCCCGCGATGCCTGCGATGCCTGCGATGCCTGTGTGATGTTATGCTGTTCGTTTATTAAACAAAAACACATTAAAACGGAACACCACCATCGCGGATGGGTGGATGAGGTGGGAATTGGCAGGAGATTGGCCATATCGCCCCACGTGATGCTGCTGAGCAAACGAGAGAGAGAGCTAGAGAGAGAGCGAGAGAGTTTTGGGCGCGCGGGGCGTTAGTATCGTATGGTAAGAAATCAAATGCTCGGCCCTTTGGCTCAATTCACGATCCAGCGCATTAAAGCGCATCTCGCGGGGCCGGTGTTTCCGGGATTTTTATTTTACATTATTTGGGGCAAAATGGCGCGAATCCCCGTTTATGGCACAGGGAACGAAAATTACCCGTTACTCGGTGCCAACGCAAACGTGGATGGTTCCGTGGCGAACGGGATGAGATTTATGACTCGCATCACGTTTCTGAATTGTGTTGGTTTTTTTTTTTTTGGGAGGAGGCTGGTAACGATGTGTTGAGCATATTATGGTTTTACACATTTTATGCTTTGCGGTAGGAAGTTGTTGTGCGGTTCGTGTCGGCCACATAGCTTTCGCATGAAACCTTTCAAGTTTGTAGATACATTTTTTATGTTAATTATGTAACAATCATTTCATTAATCGCACAATTTTCAAAACCATCTCTTTTCATCTTCAAAATGATACCAAAAATTGGAAACTTTTTTTTAAAATGAATAATGACGGAATTAGTAACGGAGATTCAATGGACAGCACAAAAAGCATTTGCATTTTCACTTCTCTCTAGGACTGAAATTATTCTTGGAAAGTAGTAACTTAGTTTATCGTTTGAAGTCGGATGGTTTCATTATTATTTTGCTTATTCCAAAACTAAATACATTTAAATGTTCCAGATAACATTAAAAGCCCATAATATTGATTCATCATGAGATGGTACAAGCTATTCTCTTAAAATAGAATGAATTAAGTCACTCAAAATGGACTGCTGCAAAATGGAATGGAAAGGACTGCTACGCGATAGGCAGTTCCTCCGCGCGTTATGTTAATGATTCGCACCGAATGCGACGTTTAATGACTACCAAGTGGCTACCATTTGCAACTCAATCGCTCATTTTGCACCCACAGCTGGGACTCGGACCGCGAAAACCCCTCTGCTCCCTTCCTAAACGAGGCAGGAATTAATTAGAGCCACATTTCAAAACAATTACATGTTGCATTGCATAATCCCGCGGCCCAGCCGGCCGGACAAGCCGGACAGATGTTCGGACCATTTGCAGAGCAGTTTCCTCCGGCGCCAAGGGATTCCCAGCGGGACCGGGAGTGCTGTGCGGTTTTTAGGGAGTAATATCCATTTCCATAATGATGTCCTGATGATCTGTTGACGGTGCCACCGACGGCACGTTAACGCCCCGTGGGACACGCTGTGGGCGCTGTGACCATAAATTGTCATCCATCCCGATCTTCCGCGCCGGAAATCGGGATATTCCGTTTCATTGTAGCTGTGGGCACCGTAAAAGGGCCACCAAGGACAGCAAAGACCGGTCCCGGTTCCGTTGACAGCCGCTTATGAATATTTATCGACAATGGATCACCGTGGCGCGCATTTGTAGTTTCCCGATGTTCCCGAGCACACGTTACTGTCAAAAACCCCAAACCAAACGGGGCGTAAAGTGAAAAACGTTCCACGTGATTCGACCACGGATTCTTTCACCGACCGGCGACCAGAGTGGTTCCATAAATCCGACATTTTCCTAGTGCTTCGAGGCACCGGCTAGTGCCAAACATTAAACATGCGAAATCATCTTGTGCACGCACACCGTTTGTTCTCATCTGGCCGACGCTCCGTCTGCACGCAACTATCAGGTCCGGAATCTATGGTTTTTTTTCTCCTTCAAGCTACTACCGTTCTCATGCTGCGCCTTGGCCGTGAAGCGGTCAAGCAAGACGGACCAACCGACCGAGCGGCGCTAGGCGACAAAAAGCATAATTTATGGGAAGAAAATTTCGTTAACAACGTCTGTCCAGATTTATTCATCTCTTTGTGCTTTTGCGGCGCGATTCGTGTGCTTGGCGGTCGTCTGCCGGCCACAGCCGTAACCTTAAGGCACGGTCATGGCTGCTGTGCCGTTGATGAGCAAAAAGTGTGTTTGATTTAAGTGCGCACAGCCTACTTTTTGTCACTTGCCCGAAATCTGTCGCACAAAACGCGATCATACGGCTCGAGGTCGAGCCTTTTCACTATTTTCATGAACCGCTCTCTCTCTTTGTACCCGCCATAAAAAAAACGCTCCAAAGTTTCCTTTCATCCTGTGAGCATTGGACTCACGGCACAGCGACCTCCCCATCCGCCTGGATTCGTTTTCCAAAGCTGTGGCTCAAACCCGAAATCCAAATGGTAAATTTAAGAGACGCCAAAAGACTCTTTCCACGCCCAAGGTCGTCCGTTTTGGCTGCCACTGGGCACCGGAGCACTGGTTGCACGGGTTCGCAAAGAGAGAAAACTAATTTCAGGCGAGCTGTTGGGCGGCCAACCGGAATGTCGCTACTCCACTTATGCACAGCAAAGTCCCCGAAGCGGAAAGGACGACATATCCTTTGAAAAGAGAGTTCCATAAATAAGTAAAAAAGTGGAACCAATCTCATCCCTCTCCCTCTCGCCATCCCCTGTCGTGAAAACACGATCGTAAAGTGAAGAAAACCTCATCCAACACCGGCGTCATCGTGGAACGGCCGAGGTGTACCGAGATTACCGGACGGTCTCTCCGTTCGATTCGATTCGTGTGGTGTTCCGGTTTTCGGTTATTGATTTTAACGCCACCAAACGCCACACCACTGCAATAACCGGTGTGCGATGTTTATGTAAATACGGTCGAGCGTACGTACACGCGTAGTAACAACGTGAAAAATGTGTTGTTGGGAAACCGAGGAGCGAGAGGAGGGGCGGTGCACATGACGAATGAATATTTATGATTGGCCCGTGGTACGCGGTCGAGAGGTTTCGAGTTTATTCGTTCCACAATCCACACCAGTCGGAACCAGTGAGGGCGGTTCCGGTATGTTTGACGAACACGGCCCCGGTTGGCGTTCGGTTTAAATTTCCTTCCACGAGTAAATCACACGTGGTTTGGAGGCGGCCAGGGGCGTCTGTACATCGGAAACCGTCCACGTGGGACGATCGGGACGTTCGACCGGCATTCAGATTCAATAGATTGCGTGGAGTCAGTTGAGATTTAGCGCATAAATCGCGGTTGCGTTGGGAATGATAAGTTGAGTTGTATTTCATATTCCACCAGGGAACATGCGGTCTCTGGACTCAGTGGAGTGATTCCACAGACCGAATGCTACCGTTGCTGAATTGTTGCGTTGGGATTAGTTCAGAAGTCAGACACTTGACATGTTTTAAGTGCAAATTTGGCATCGAAAGGACTTCAAGTAACATGCAAATAGCATTCGCAGGAGGAAAGTGAGTGATCGTAGATGCGAAAATAGAATAATGTTCCTTGCAGGTGCTATTTTAATCCACCTGCAAGGAACATTAAATTTTTTTAATAATTTTTTTTTTAATTTGCAATCTCCTTTGCATAGAGGAAATGCTGTATTGAAATGAATTAAAGTAAATTTATAATAAGATGATAAATAAATAAAAGACAGGCCGAAGAGGTGCGAATTTTCTAACATTGCATCTGCTCCAGGGTTAAGGCGCACTAATGAATAGCTGCTTTTGCTCATAAATATTTCAAATAAGCTTCATCCTCAATCATTGAATGTTATAGCAAAGGGAATCACATTATGCCAATCCTATCTGCTTAATTTCCATTTTCCGGCACAAACCATTAGTGGTATCGAAACAATTACACCAATCGCATTGTTCGACAATTACTCGACAAACAATGCTGCTACTCAAACCCGCAGGATACAGAGTAGTAAACGAGGTGTTGTGCCGATCGCAAAATGTATTGCCACGATTTATGGGACCAACATGCAGCCCAATCGAACATAATGTTATCTGTCTGTCCTCTCCACCTCCCCGAAACTTGTTGCATGAATCATACACGCAATCACCATTACCAAGCAGCACAGAGCGCAGCAGAGAATGGAGGCGCCTTGGATATTGGAACAACGTTGCCCCCCACCGAGGAAAGGCAGCGACATAAAGCGACCTTAATGTCAACAAAGTTTCTCTCCATCGACAGAAAGGAAGCGAGTTCGGGGTCTTTTGGGGTCTCTTTGCAAACCAGCCACCATAGATAAATCGTCTGAAACACCGAAAAATAATGCACAAAAAGCGAGCGAACGGCATGAGAGGCCGGGCGTCTCGATTGTTCTCGATCTCTGGCACGATTGCGATTCCGTGTCCACCTACCTACCCCCCCGGCACCGTCCGTGATTTAATGAATGCGCGCCATCAAGCGTAATGGTGCCGGAAAAGGCATTATTGTTCCAGCGAAACTTTCCATCCGAAACGCGGCGGAGAGAGTGCTTTCAATGAGCGCAATCGTCGAATGATCCTTATCACTCGCCTCCCCGCCCGCCACTACTGCTCGGTCGCCAGCACGTCCTTGGCCGACTCGGCGCAGACGTTCAACTTCATCGAGTCGCCTGTCCCATAACGACGTTCACCGCCTGAACTGGATACCGTTTAGCCCTGGTGACCTGAGGCCATCGGATGGCCATCAGCACCCCGTTGGCTATCTTAAACGGTAACACACTCAAACACTACAATAATGGCGGCTTCCTTCGTTTATGATCACAATGGAGATATGGAGGGGGAGTCTTTTTTCTCCCCCTTTCCATTTAAACATTCGCTCGACACCACAAATGGCGCCCAAAATGGTGCACACACTCAATTGGCGGCGTGTTCCTTCGCTGTGCCTTGTTGCCGGCAATTCGATCGACGCAAGACGCTCCTCTTCAGACGGTGCTATTGATGGTAAATCGAGTTACACGCACGATTTGGCACCGGTAGCTCAGGTGCTTATGGTAGCATTACGATCAAGCTGATATTCCGGACATGCACAGGCACATTTCTCTTCTTTTCCCCCATACAGGATCTTTCCGTCTGTTATGGGCGGTTGGAAAAGTTTTGGCTTGCAAAAAAAAGTTTTCTCCGCTTGTTTTCGCTGTTCCCAACAAACTTTCCGCCCGGATTCCGGTGCTTTATTGTGCGCTTCGCAGTTGTGCCAACCGGCAGGCCGGCCGGCCGGCTTGTTAGAAGGGATAATTGAGTGATTCTGGCTGGTTTTGGTGTCTACTGTTTTGGTTCTACCACCGAAAACATATGTATCATTATGATTGCTTTCCCTCATTTCGCGCGTGGTAATCATGCGTTGTGCAACCGAAATTCGTGCCGGCTGGCGAGGTATATGCTGTAAAGTGAGTGAAGAAGGTGGAATTCAATTACCGCACCATGTTCAACACGCCGTGACACCAGACATTTCTCCGGAGGTACACGAATTCGTGGTGGATTCTTATTGCAGTGCATGCGATCTGCGTTTGGATAGTTATTTCTGTATGTCAGGTAATGCAAGGACGTGATAGAGGTGGTTTGGTACCAAGGTATCCCGTTCCTTGTTAAAAGGAAGGAAAGGAAACAGCGAAACTTTGAAGCAAATTTCGATTAGTATGGGTATAAAACAAACACGTACGAGAGAGCATGCTGATTTTTAAGAATTATTCCAGGAAATTTGGTTGGAATACATAGTTTTTTCTTCAAAAAATTCCAGCAAACGGCATAGAGCTTTTGCTATACTTAACATTTATCGACCATCTCATGATCCCAAGATAATGAAATGAATGTGCGCTGAACCCTGTGGCGCTTACATCTGTGACGTCTTGATCGAATGTAAAATCGACATACATTTTACCACTTTATAGCCATGCTTCTGACGATAACGGTGGCTTCTATGATGAAAGCAGCGAAGCTAGCAGCATTCCAGGGCCACACTCGCTGAAGACACTTTGAGGAGAATTGCTCGACTAGCAGCAGCAGCAGAGGCAGCAAAAGAAGTCCTATCGCTCCGAACAATAAACATTTTGGAAGAATTTCCACTTCGTCTAAGAAAAAAAAAACGAAAACCATCGAGAGACACGCAGACCAGTGGATTCCAGTGCTGGTAAATACCGCCCCGGTCATTCGATCCGGTCGAGGAACACTTATCGTAAAATCGACAAGCGGGCGTCTGCACCAGTTTACAGCAAATAGTTACTGCGTTTGCCCTTTGCCGCAGCAACTCTTTCTGGCGCACAGCACAGATTCGTCGTCTGGTACGTGGGCTGGTGGCGCACCGGTAGTAGTAACAGTCAAGCGGTTCGCTCAACCCTAAAAAACCCAACCCAAACAGCACCAACCCTCCCGTAGCATTAATTAGCTGCACAACATTTCGCTCGCTCGCTGTGTGTCTGTGATGTGATGTTGCCTCGGTTTGACTTTAGAGTAAACAAGCAAGTTTGCAGTAGCAGCAGTAGCAACAGCAGTAAACTTGCTACTCCCGCTAAGAATGTTGGCCAGCACCGTGGAGTGGTTAGCGAAAAGACAAGCAACAGCAACCAAAAAGGCACGAGAAAAAAGTGCTCCACCGGTTCAGTGCCGGAACATCCGAGAAACCTGCGAGCGAGTCCCGAAATTGCACCTTCGAGAAGTTCAACAAGAGTACTGACTGCCTGGTGGGTGTGGAGCGTTTACCACCTGCGAGATGCTGGTGCGATCCATCGTCAGACGGTGTTGAAGTGCGCCCGAAAAACTTAAAGTAAACAGAAATGGATTTGACTTGGTTCCTCCTCGGCGAGAAGACCTCGGAAACGGTCGGCACTGTCCGCCATTTGCCATTTCACAGGGCATCCATTTCTATCAGATCCTCTCGGCCCTCGCAAAACTCGACGAAAACCCTCTGGGAGCGGGATGGCATTCGACAAACCTCCAACCGGTGTGGAGCGTTTTACTCGAATTTCCTGAGAATTTCCGTCCGACGTGCTGGACGCGATGGTAGCCGGGCATGTTAAACGATTGATCCTATCAGCTACAGCAATCGGTTTTTGGGGGATGTTTTTGGTGGTTTTCCCACGAATTCTCGCTCCACCGAAAGGTGACATGTCGGATACCGCGAAGGTTTGAGAACCGTTTTGCGTTTTGCGTTTCGGAGTAAGGTTACCCAAGTCAAATACCCAAGTGAACAATATTCGTTTGGACCGTGTAGTAGCATTAAATGGGCCGTAATAACTCAAACAATCAGCGAAAGCATTATGCGGAGCGTCAGAGCTTATGCGGTGCAAGCGGGGAGCAGCGTGGCCAAGGCATGGGAGCATAAAGGCACAAAACAAATCGCAAAAGCAATAGCTCGGAAGCTCCGAATGGCAATGGCTTGGAGTTGGTGAAGATGGGTCATCCATAAATGATGCAGCAGCAGCACAGACAGACACTCCTCAGTGCCGATGAGATTCGAGAAGACGAAGGAGGCGGCGGTGGCGACGACGACGACGGTGGCAACTCATCAACTACCGGCCACGACACGACAAGGCTACTGAGACTGCCTGACAGCACTAGGCTGGCTCTACGCGCTCTACACACTAGCCTGCCGCTACGCAGCATCTACGGATGGCCCTGGCAGCATGCTATCCTTACCACCGAGCGGGAAGAACTGCGAGTAGATGCCCTTGAACGTATCCTCCTTGACGATGCCGGTCGGACACTCGGCCTTGAAGCCCCGGTATATTCGCTTGATCTCGTCCTCGGTGAAGCGGGCCGTGCGCGTCAGCTCGACCAGCGAGTCCGGATAGTAGCGCGCCGGTACCGGCAGATCCTCCGCTTCCGGTTCTGCAAAGGTGAGAGATAAAGAGAGCGAGATAGAGGACGCAGCTTTGAATATCTAGTCGGATACGTGCAACGGGGAGGGAAAGTGTATAAATAGGAATACCCCTCTGGTATGCGGCTTATTCAATGTCAGAGAAGGAGCCAAAAACAAAACAAACCAAATCGAGAATACAATTCAACGGGATTCCAACATCAAGGTGTAGAAAGGGCGCTGTAAAAACGGTAGTAGAACGAAAGCGAGAGATGCAGAAGCCCCCCGTGAGGGACCTCAGAAGCACCTTCATTCGTTCTCGCTCTCGCTCCCTCTCCCTTACTCATTAAGACGATGTTATTCGCTCTGGAAAGGAATTTAAATTTGCATGAGTGTTGATGCAAATGATGACTACTGATGGCCGACTGCTGCTGTTCTGGGGTTTTCGTTATTCCCACCCCCATTCCCATTTTTGCTCCTTTTGCCACGGCCCCCTTCCTGGCACACTCTTTTCATATATATGACCACTTGAGCGAGTGGTAGCCCCCCTTGGCACTCGAGCTACCAGCGAGCCGTACTCGTCCGTTAGTAGCCAGTCTCACGCCTCAAGAAATAAAGCTTGAAGAACGTTGCTGGCATCGTGCGGAATGAAATGTTGAGCCGAAGCAAATTCATACGGTTATTAATCCCTCAGCAGCGGGCTAAGCAAACACTGGTGGCTGGTTTGGTGGTTTTGGGTGGTTTTGGAATGATAAATTAGATTGTTATTGTCGTGTGCTGAGGAGCACTGCTCTGTCTCTGGGCTGATTAGGTTTCTCGGAGAATTCTTGGGAAAGACATCATGCATTTCGCATGTTGATAAGGGACTCTCTGAGTTGATGAATTAATATCATCTTCAAAGGGGCTCTCAAACATTAATTTTAATGAATGCGAAAGAGTGTAAAGCTTTTGGAGTATCAGCACTTGTTATACAGTTCTAAAAAGTTAAACAACTAATACGTCTTTTTGGAAAAAATCCACATTATTTGTGTAATTTTCGTTATGTAATCATTGATTGACGATGAGACGGTGATCTTGTTAATTGTTAAAAATCTTGTTAAAAGTAAATTGTTATTTCTGCATCTCATTTGCATTATGCTGATTCTTAAATAATGTATAGTCGTTAGAAAATTCCTTAAAACAGATTCTGAATTGCAATCATCCGAACAGGAAGCACTTTCGGTCAGCAAACCGACGGACGAACGAACGGACACTACACGAAACACTTACCGTAAAACTGTCGAATGTTCAATATACCCATCGCTTCTGACTGCTTAATGCGATTGAACGATCAAGATGAGCTGCTGGCCACACTCTCCGGGCCTGGCCTGAGCGCAATGACGCAGCAGCACCAGCGATGGCAATTGAAATCCGATTAGCGTAATTACGAACGCAAGTCAATCGTACCAAACTCCGTAAAGCGGTTTCAATTAGTCCTCTATCGAGCCCCGAAGCCACACCGGTAGCTGTGGCTGTTCGTCTCCATTGCAAAAGGATGCGAGCAAGAGAGAGAGAGAGAGTTATTCGATACCGTCACGATTCGCGAAGGGAACACCGTGGTCACGCATTGACCGTTATGCGCGGTCCATTAAATTTCCGGAGACAGTTACCATTCCCCCTGACCCTCGAAGTCTTCTATTCACAATCTATTTCCTCTTATTTCCCTGTTTGCTGTGCACTGTCCACTGGGGAGTCGGTGGCACTCGAAGGAAAGAAAATGGATTTCAACTATCACCACCACAAACTCCCTCAGCTCGTCTTTGCCTCGCAACGATGGATCACAATATTGTACTGAGTTCACACAATTCACTGCGATTGTGGACAGTAACTGACAGGGGAAAAAAACTATTAATTACAATCACCAGCACCCCGGCCAAGACAAGAAACAGATCACAAACTGTCTGCGGTGTGCGCGCGCTTCAACAAACGACGACAGTCAGTTGGCATTTCGCGGAACGATCCGATCATCGATCACACAACCGAACCCCGGATTGGAGGAGGAAGAAGAAGAGTGGCGAGGAAAAGAAGGAAAAATTTGAGTCGAGTTTTCCACCAAAAACCAACGCACGGCGCATCTGCGAACGTAACAAACCCCGCGACTGATCGGAACCGATCGATGCGTCTGCATCCAGCACGAACCAATAACTTACTGACTGACTGACGGCCGGCTCCTGACGACTCCTCACTCCCACACGCAGACACACACTCATGCACACGTACTCTGTGCGAGCGAGCGAGAGAATGCGATCCCCATCCCCCACCAACAACCCCTTCGCACCCTCGATGTTACCTCTACGTCCGAGCAGATCGAGTGCGATCGCATCCCGCCGATGCCGGTGCCGTCCGTTCGAGATGATTGTGGCTCGTTCGGCCGCCTCCAACGTTGCTGCTGCTGCTGCTGCTGCTCCTTGGCCTTGGATCGGGTTGGCGGCTGACGGTTCGCTGGCGGTGTACGGAAGCGTGGCATCGTGGGACCGATGGTGATCGTCCGATCGTCCAACGAGCAGCCGGTCGAGTGCCCAAGTGCACCAGTCCAGCACGGCCGAACCGGGACCACGTCCACACATTTGGCGCGACCGCCAGCGATCGCTGGCCCGTTCGAACTGTGCACTGGCTGGCTGGCGCGTTTGTTGATGTGCCAGACCAGCGGCAATACACCCCCAATCCCCTTTCTCTCTTCTTCCTTCCACTCCCAGTCGGCGGGCGGTTCTGCTACAAAACACACCTGCAACCCAGAAAACCCAGAAACCCAGACCCCTGGTTCCGGTGGAGGCCGACATGACAAGTTTGGCTTTCAAATTGGCCGCCTGGGACCTGGGGAGTGAGTGTGCGTACGCGACGAGCACGTCATCGGCTTTGGCCGGCAGCTCCATTAACACCTCGGTAGCGCCCATCATCATCATCATCATCACCATCGCGCCCTGATCGTCGTCGTTATTGGTTTGTTCGGGATCACACGTCTCGGATTCTGCGCGCGGTATTGAGGGCGATGGTTAGTGTGGTGGGTTGGGAAGGGGTGGAACATATGTTTCGGTGAAGCGCCGCCGATTGCAACGCACCACACGATTTTGACGGTTCTTTATACAAATATTATTGTTCCTGCCTGGCAAGTCCGGACATGGCCGGATTCGTTAACCCATTGTCGTTGCTGTTGTTGTTTTTTACTGTTGGTGGCCTTTGCCTTTGTTGTTGTTGATGTTGCTGGGAGTTTGTTTCAAGTTCTTCTTTTTATCAAGGAAAGGAAAAAAATTGTGTTCTAGCAAAATGTTTTTATTGCTTTCAATTTTCCACATTTTGAAGAAGTACAAAGAATAATTTTTATACTTATTTGCATTAGAAAACATTATGCTTCGGTACTTCATATTATCTATTACAATAAAACGAATTAAAAATTGGAATATTCTTCAAACAACCTGACTTCAATGAAGCAACGTATCTCACAAGATTCCCCATAAAGCGCGCAACTAAAACAAACCATTTGTTAACGACCTCAAGGACACCATCGCCAAGCTGCTCCTTGTGCCCTTGAACGAGTGACTTCCAATCTCCGAGGGCCATCCATTTCACAAAATCATCGGACCAACGGTTCAACGGGCCGGGCCGAGGTTTAGTTGTCAACGGCGAACATGCCACCATTAATCAATCGCTTTTCGCTATTGAGCTGTACGAGAGCAAGCAATGGATGGTCTTGCTATAATTGTGCTGCTTCCTTCCTTCCTTCCTTGACCATCCTTCTGCACAAAAGCCGAACAATACCGGATCACTAGTAGTGGTGCACGATCCAAGCAGCCCGACAGTCGCAAGAGGATTGTGGCCGATCGCTAGCAAAATATGTATTTTACAATCGATCCGGCGATTCGGAGACTTCCAGACCGAGCGCGCTCGCGAAGCCGATCGGATTCAGCCCGCTCCTCAGTGTCTAGCGCACAAAGGCAATGGGAAGGGGAACACGGTATGAGGTCAAATGTTTATGTACCGCTATTTATATGGACCGTTTCGTGGGTAAACATCGGGCGCATGGAACGTGCCCGCGCGAGGGTGCAACCCTTAGGGATGGCGGGGTGGTGGTGCGAGGGTTTTTTTTGGCAAACGGTATGCCACACGCGGGAGGGCGACAACGGTGGAGGAAAACTGTTTCTTTTCGCCGGTGTTTGTGCGAGGTTCAAAGTGTTTGTTTATCTGCTGCCAGCAAAATGGATTAGATAGTTAGACAAATTTACTTGCGCACCGCACCCTCGGGAGGTATCCCACCCCCCCACCTTTGGAACGACCAAACCCAAAAGTGGTGAATAATTGAACGAGCCCCGCAATGGCCGGAACGGGAAGGTGCCAAAACAACACCCCAACGACCACGCCAGCGACGACGACGACGACGACGACGACGACGGGAACAACAAGTACTTCCTCCAAAAGGAATGGTCAAACCACCTGGATGACCTTTGGGGACACATCAAGTGAGGAGGATTCACCGTTTGGGTTTCGTCGTGTAAAAACTGATAACAAGGGCCGTTGGTTCGAATGAAAGTTTCATGAAGTTCACGCCCGTAGGCCGGAGCATCGAGGTTCGGGAATAATTCAGAACATCGTCGTCTGCGCCTCCAGACGAACACAATTTAACAATTTGGAATGGTGAAAGAATAACAGCATTTGATTGGATTTTGCATTTGCTGTTTTGATAACAGAGGGATCTGTTTTGATCGGTTATTGATTTTTTTTAGGAGCTTCTTCGCGGTGATGCCTTTTGTAGAATAAATCATTTAAAATTTACAAACCATTTCTTCAATGTATTCAGCTAATAACATGTATTCAAAATACATTGAAGTTCTAAATTCAGTACAAGGACAACAACATGTTTTACAAGGAAGGAGAATATATTCTAGAGCTCTCCAAAGTGATCGATAATCGAACAAGAGGCCATGATTGAAACGTTTATGCAACATCAACGCCGCACTAACCATGCCAAGGCAAAGGATTCATCACTGTCAACATAAGCTCCCACCACCGTTCCCGGGACCGTGTTCTGCAATCAACGATCCTAGGGAATGAGGTTGCCTTCTTTCAGCGATGTTTTCTGTGCGACTGCCATTTGCTCGACTGCTGGCCACTTTTTACACCATCCATCCATCCATCCATCCATCTATCCGTCGACCCTTGATTGCACTTGGCCGGACTTGTTTGATTTCACACGCTCAATCGGATCGCCAACCTCTTTCTAATGAAGTGTGTCATCGATTCCGTGTGAAATCGTTCACGTAATCGTCACGCTTCTTGACTGTCCGGGACCTGAAGGCTGTCAGGCGCGCTAGCAAGCCCTTATGTATGATTGTTCCCTTTTTCAATGAGCGTTGGAAGAGAGATTGAAGTCAACGAGTCAACGAGAAAGAAGCAAAAGTTTTAAATGAAATGAACACCGAGAGTGGGAGGGAGAGCGTAACGAACGAACAAAGATGCAAAAGGTCCTTGTGGTAGGTGTTGAGCGCCTGCAGAAGAATGTTGAAAGATTTTATTATCTTTTTTTTTTTTTGTTGTTTGAAAGCATCAACCACTGGCGCCTCCATCAGGCGCGGCGTGCCACTTACTCCGTTCGAAGGGTGCGCAATTCGTTTATTGCGAAAGTTCGGTGATTTATGGAGTTTTCGAGCGCGGCTCAGCTTCGAAGCGAGCGGTGGCACGCGCTCCATGTTGTGTTCCGTCATCAAGCCGGCGGCACGGCCGGCGGGCATACCGAGTGAAAACTGGTTTCGTTATTATTAGGAAGTGTTGCGCCTTTCTATCTATAGATTCGGTAGTACCGTACGCTACGTGCCAAGATGCCATGCCATGGGGGCGTACGGAAGGCACGTTACATGAATGATGAATTACAGAGAGTGTAATTTGTAATTTGAAGATGGCACATTTGACGAATTTTGAATAAATTTGTGTTTTGTGTTGCGGAGAAAATGGATCATTGAAAGCAGAAGTTCGTCACTTCGCGTCTTGATAGTTTTGTGCTTCTAATTATGAGTTTAAAACTAAATTGTCGCATGGTATAGTTTTATTTAAACTAAAATATATTTGTACCATTGGGAGTCATAATGTGCTTTCTCTTGTTACTATTAAATTACTGTTGCATTACTGGAAAAACCTCAAACAGCAATTATTACAATTACAGTTCTAATAATTGAAATAAATGCATTGATGCGATGAAACCACAAACGCATGACAAACTGATAAACTGGGTAATCTGCTAGTTAAAAGAGATAAATCAAACAACACTTCGTTGCCACAGTAATTAGTTTTATCAAGCAGAGCTTGTATCGTTCGAAAACCGCAGTATTTTTTATGTGATTTCCATTCACAGATCAACCATTTTCCAATCCTATTAAAACATTCCCATTCAAAATGAATGCTAAAAAAAGCAAGGATTATCAGATTTAAATACGCATTGTAACCACTCCAGCGATCAGCGTGGGATGCTCCACTGCCACGCTCGAACATAAATAGCGCTCTGCATCAACGAGAAAGGGAGGTGGAAAACCAAACAACAACCCTCTCATTACGCCCGTGCACCGATGTTGAGGTTTTCCGGTTAGATAACCGATAGAGCGGCCGACTTTTGATTTGCGCTGCCCGTGCTCGTGCCTGTGCCATGCTCGTGCCCGTGGCGCTCAATCAGCAATCAGCACATTCTGAATGATTAATGAGCGCTTCGATATCCACAATTACCTCCTTGCATGAACCGATTGGCGAAAGAAAGCAAACATAATAGCATCAATTAATGTGTTTCCAGAGCGCACATCGACTCTCTCCACTGGTGGTCCGCTGGTTGCCAAACGAAACCCCCTATCAAAAGAAAATCCCAAGATAATAGCGAAGCTCTTGTGGAGCCGCCCGAAGGAGTGGTGAACAGAAAATTAAAGTCAAATTTAATGCGACCACAAATCAATCAAATGAAACTCATTACAGTCGCTACAGACTCCAGGGTCGATAATAAAGAAAAGGGGAAAACCGAATAAAAATGACGTGCGAAATTGCGAAATGATTTTAGAATGCAGAATCGATTTATGTAAATTCATAATGCTTATCGAACTTACTGCTGCTGGCCGCCGGATCCGCACCGTCCAGGATGGTTTTGATGCGCTTGAAGAACTTCCGATAGACGGACTTGCCCTCGCCCTTTCCATCATCCTTGCCGCTCTTGTGCGAACCCTTTTTACCGTCCGCTCCGGTGGAAGGCTTCTTCCGGCTCACCAGATTGCCACGCGTCGATTCCCGCAACACGATGTCAACATTCGGTGTAGGGACTGCTGACTGCTGCTGTTGCTGCTGCTGCTGACATTGCTGAAGTAGCGTGTGTGCTTGTAGTTCCTGGTGTTGCAGCTGCTGCTTGGGCTGTTGCTGCGACGGTGCTGCCGCTTCGCTGATAATTTCGATCGCTATCTGCTGCTGCTGTTGCTGCTGCTGCACCTGTTGCGATCGGGTGGACGATGGTTTCGCTACCGCTTCCATGATTCACTGGTGCGCACTAGTGACCGTTCTAGTCACTCACGAGGAGCAGCGACACGTGCCGACGGGAAGTTACACGGATTTTTCCGAGATTTGTGACCGGTTTCCACTGCAACCCGTCACTGTACCGGTGCGTGCGAACGAACGCTGTAAGAACACAGATAAGACGGCCATTGAATTGAACAATCTGATAGAGAAACGATAAAGTTTTCGCCCCAGGATGCTACAGAAAAAAGCGGGGGCTTTTCTTAAGATTTTAAACGACTTTCGAAACCATAGAATAGTTTGCACGGAAGCCACTGTCCGTCTCCAGCTGAGGTTCGAGCTGCTCGAGTGTCGTTGCAAAGTTGCTGACCCAATCACAGTGTCGTACACTCTTTTTCGCAGAAAAAAAGCAGCTCCAATGAAAACTTATCGTACTGCCACAGCCAGGAGGATAATCTTCTTTTCACCGGACCCTTTATCTATTGCTTTCAATGTCCCAGAAGCTGACCGGCCGCTGAACGAAAGTTTCAGTTTTGTGGTACTTGGAATGCCCTCACTTTGGGCAAATAGGAGGAGAAGGAAGAGGAGGACGAACCAAACAAAATAGATTATCGCAATCAGGGAACAGGGACATCATTTGCGTACGTAAACGAAGCGGTTGTCCACTTCAAAACTTTGTCCCCGAACTGGACACTGTCTTTCCAGTGCCAGAGGGTCCAATGCCAAGCCCAGTTTCAACTATTTGCACTTTCAACCGATGATTGCTGATGCCAGGGATTGTTGTATTTGCGGGACCAGCGGCTTACACACATGGGTGTTTGCACAGCCACCCACACAATCTGGTGTGGCAAGCGGCATGACAGTTGACGGAGCAGCAAATACACAATGGCAACCGATGAGAAGCCCGATGTACGCCATCGTAGTATTTGTGAAAGTACGAGAGGATTAGAGGATAACAATGGTGCATCATAGAACTATCATGGTAAGCATAAATACGGCATGAAATTTACCGGGAATGGACAAGCAGTCGATAGTTATTTGCTTGATAAATCGTAAAAGCAATCACATGCAGAGTGCTTTCGATTTATAAGCGGATCAGTTGTGCTGTCTTTATGATACTAGCGAAGCTTGTTATTCGGTCGTTCGATTATGATTTGGCATTAAAAAGCAGAAGCATTTCTAGTTGCTCTTTCCTTACAATATTGTCAAATTAATCTCTTTTATTAAAAAAAAAACAAGAACAACAACGAGTCCTTGCCCGGACAGCGATAAGTAAGACGACATCTTTCACTCTGGACACGTTTTCCTTATCAAAATCCGTTTCAAACGAAGCCAACACGTCACCCAAGGGTGACACGAAACCCTTCGCCGACGCCTACTCCGGTTGACACCTTGTCGGATCAACGCCGGATGGTCACTGTCGTCTGGTCTCTTTCGATCATTAGTTTCAATTTCCGACACTCCGCCCGTGATAAATGGCCGGGTCTCTCTCAAACAGCGAACGGCGCTTTGGGACGAACCGGTCGCTAGGATCTTCAACCGGAAAGCTAATGTCCACGAGCAGGCCACCAGGGACCTGCTCTGTTGGCGTTGTCCAAGCTTGGTGGCTGCTAGTGCGAAGCGAAAGAGTTGCTACTCCTTTTAGTAACTTTTTCAGTTTTTGGCTCTTCCGCCAAGCATTCAGCGTGCGAAACACAATAAAACAAATAGGATAAAGGAATCCAAAAGGTGCGCGGCCGAGCAGAGATGTAAGCGGAACATGATGAAACATTCAAAAGCTTTTTGCAGTAAAAAGCTTTAAAGAGGCAAATAAAACACACACTATTGCCCTGCGATAAATGACCGGTACATTGCTCGTTTGATTAAGTTTGCTGCCATTATTACCTTTGAGAAACTTTGCTTAGCCGGCATTTAATGAGATTCCATTAAGAAATACGACTACCCATTTAATGAATGCAAACGAATGGAAAAGAAGGGAGGGAGGGAGCGTCCTGTGATGGTTTGCGCGATGCGAACAACCAACATAAACTCATCAGCCTGCCCATGGCGCCATCGTTCCGTGGCCTTAGTTGGTCACCATAACATCTCACACAACTCTATCCTGGGACAGTGTATTACACTGGAACGCGTCGCGGCCCGTCAGGCATCATAGTCATGGTAAGCATAAATACGGCATGAAATTTACCGGGAATGGACAAGCAGTCGATAGTTATTTGCTTGATAAATCGTAAAAGCAATCACATGCAGAGTGCTTTCGATTTATAAGCGGATCAGTTGTGCTGTCTTTATGATACTAGCGAAGCTTGTTATTCGGTCGTTCGATTATGATTTGGCATTAAAAAGCAGAAGCATTTCTAGTTGCTCTTTCCTTACAATATTGTCAAATTAATCTCTTTTATTAAAAAAAAAACAAGAACAACAACGAGTCCTTGCCCGGACAGCGATAAGTAAGACGACATCTTTCACTCTGGACACGTTTTCCTTATCAAAATCCGTTTCAAACGAAGCCAACACGTCACCCAAGGGTGACACGAAACCCTTCGCCGACGCCTACTCCGGTTGACACCTTGTCGGATCAACGCCGGATGGTCACTGTCGTCTGGTCTCTTTCGATCATTAGTTTCAATTTCCGACACTCCGCCCGTGATAAATGGCCGGGTCTCTCTCAAACAGCGAACGGCGCTTTGGGACGAACCGGTCGCTAGGATCTTCAACCGGAAAGCTAATGTCCACGAGCAGGCCACCAGGGACCTGCTCTGTTGGCGTTGTCCAAGCTTGGTGGCTGCTAGTGCGAAGCGAAAGAGTTGCTACTCCTTTTAGTAACTTTTTCAGTTTTTGGCTCTTCCGCCAAGCATTCAGCGTGCGAAACACAATAAAACAAATAGGATAAAGGAATCCAAAAGGTGCGCGGCCGAGCAGAGATGTAAGCGGAACATGATGAAACATTCAAAAGCTTTTTGCAGTAAAAAGCTTTAAAGAGGCAAATAAAACACACACTATTGCCCTGCGATAAATGACCGGTACATTGCTCGTTTGATTAAGTTTGCTGCCATTATTACCTTTGAGAAACTTTGCTTAGCCGGCATTTAATGAGATTCCATTAAGAAATACGACTACCCATTTAATGAATGCAAACGAATGGAAAAGAAGGGAGGGAGGGAGCGTCCTGTGATGGTTTGCGCGATGCGAACAACCAACATAAACTCATCAGCCTGCCCATGGCGCCATCGTTCCGTGGCCTTAGTTGGTCACCATAACATCTCACACAACTCTATCCTGGGACAGTGTATTACACTGGAACGCGTCGCGGCCCGTCAGGCATCATAGTTGGTCGGCTATCGCAAAATGGAGAGGCCAGCGCGAACGTGCAAAAAAAAAGGTCACCGAGAAGAGCCATTATTAGCGTCTAAATGGCCGCACTAATTGCAGAAATGGCCGTACACAATTGAGCGCAGCCATTCGCTGTTCACTTGCCGTAGAGCCATGCTGTACCGAGGCTTTCCTCGGTTGTCGCGGTTGGTCGTCGCGGTCGTGCCCGCGGTCATGCTGGCTCTAGGGCTACACACAGCGAAGATCGTAATTATTTTAACGATCTATATCAAACGAGGAAGAAACACACTCTCTCTTCCTCGTTGTGCTGACACAAACACAAAACCGTTGGTGTGCAATGCTACACTACTACAACTATTAGGTGGGCCCCGAGTGTCCTTGACATTTGTGATGCTTGATTGTCATTTGATATGCTAAACTTACACCCAACTAACGCACCTGGGTGGTGTTTCTATTAAAAAAGAAAAGTAAGATTCAGGCATTTTCCTCCCTCAAACTGAGTGATCCTTTATCAGTGTGTAGCCTTACGACAACCGGACATATGCTGAAGGTGGTTGAACTTCTCCTCTAACAACTCATTTATTGATTTCATCGGTTTAATCCTATCCAGGTGCAAAGCAAACAGGGCTAAGCATAAACACAACACTCGCATCGAAAGGAATCACATGCCAGCATACCGAACGCTACTCTAAGCATCTTATAGCCTTATGGGTTTCTTAATTTTTATGGATCATGCAAAGGAAAGATTCAATTTACTTCCAATTTGTAATTAAAATGTGTACGATGTGTGTGCTTATGTTTAGACGACACAAGGTACCATACCCTCATGAAACTCCAAGACTCTTGTATGCTTTCCTTGATGTGAAGCTCATAGTGCAGCTCAAAAGTAGCAGGACCTTAATTAAGGTCAGCTAATTGTTTCAGGAGAAGGTTGTATAATGGACAAACTAATATACTTTACATCCATGTTCCATGTGTCACGATCACCTAGAGTGAAGTACATTCTGTTAGTTTCTACAAAAAAACTAGCTTCAAAAAATACTGCTTCGATAGCGCCACGACTTGCACATGCACCGTTTGCTACATGACGAACTACATGATGGAAGTTAAAATTAGCCTTCAGCCCGATACTTTCAGACCGTGGTGCCGTAGGCTAGGCGCATCCGACCACCCATAGCCACAGTAGAAGTTAGTTTTAACGGTTTTTCATTAGCCTGAACGACGCCATGAATAAAAGATGGAGTTCCCGGCGTGGCCCGGGCGACGAACGGTAACAGTTTGAAGGAAGCTTGACACCCAAGTGCTTCCTGCTTCCATGCCAGGCACTTGGTCATTCGGGCCCGACTCCCGGACTGAAAGGGTCCGACGGTTTCCCTTTTTCATTCAAATTTCTCTCCCTACCCAGAGTCACTGCCCTGGTTGGATGAAAGCATGCACCTCATGGTTCGGGGTCGAACCACTTTAAGACCAAAAGGTGCTGCCCGTTCGCTCGCACTAGAGGGTAATAAATTAATGAACCACCACCACCGCCACCAGCAGCGCCAGCACCAACCATCAACACACTGCACACTGTTGCATCTTCATCGTGCGCAACCCCGGAACGGATGCAACGATGGTGATGATGGCACGCGATGGTACAAGCCTCCGCACACTGCCTTTCCTCGATTGCAAGGCACAGAACGATCTGAGGCACCGTCTCTTAGGGTAGTGCCGTTATCGGAACAGCACCTGTCCGTATCATCGAATCGGACCGAGAGAGATTTATACTTTCGACCGGCCAAAAACCCTCCAAACGAAGCCCGTAAAAGCCCGGTCCTTGCACATGGGAAAATGCATTTTTCTGGTGGAAAATCTCAGCCCGCATGGCCGACTCGAGTTGGATTCATTTGGGGAAAGTTCGTGGAGAAAGGAACAGTGAGCTGAAGATTGGCAATCGGATGGACAAAGTGTTTGCTTTCCAAGAGAGATCATTGAAGGGCACCTATGCTAGGATCAGGAAGCAATTCAAGCAAGCCTTGAATTTCTTTGAATTTTCCCTAGTAACGCTTCCTGTAAATATCATAAAATATGAATGATTCCTTTCCAAAAGTGACTACAGAATGTGTTTCGCACTTGATAAAAGTGTAAATAATGGCCGTAAGTAGCTTATGAATTATTAAATCGACTTATCAACACCATTATGTTGCTGCTCCCACTGTGCACCTGGCCGCGACCAGCAAACGGGCAATGCCGGAAACGGTGGATAAAGTGATTTCATCGCTCACCGAACACTTCCGCTAGTTTCCTGGCTACGAGGAAAGTGAACGTACCTGGCGGAGCGGAATCATAAATTAATTCAAACTTTTGGGCCTCCATCTGCTAGTGGGGCCGTTGGCTAACTGGCTGGAGGAAAGCGCAGTTTCCGGCGCTACCACAGATAAGGTGGATGCAGAAAAGGGAATTGAATTCGATCGTGCAACCGTAACGATGTTGTAGCTCACACAGGATTGTATGCAGGTTGTTGTTGCTGTTGGGGAGTTTGAAACTTGTAAAGGCACATACGGTTGCCAAAGTTCAAATTGCTCCACACACGCTCACTCACACGAGAGGTAGATAGGCAGAAATGATAATAAAAGCTCCACTTGTAATCCAAATCCTTGATTCCTCAACATCAACCTGTTCGTTTCCCCGAAAAGCTTGTTCCATACCACCGTCAGAATGTTCCACAATATAAGCCACAACATGGTCAAGAAGCGGAATCCAAATAATAAAGTAAAGACGCATGATCAACTCGATACACCAGCTTGGGATGGTGGGCTACTCAACTCTACCACCACCATTCGATTACAGGCGAGTGTGCAGAGTGCGTGCCAAAATAAACAAACACGAGCTTAAGATAGGGTGTACGTGTTTGGCTTGGACCAACCTTTGAGAGGACCAGAACAGGACCGCAAATCGAAATCGAGCGAGTCATGAGAGGAGAGAAGGCTGCCCGGCCTGCGGGCGTGTCGGGCTGCACTGCCGAAACCATAACCTTTAATGGATGTTTTGGTGCCATTTCGTGCAAATGCACAGTGGCTCGATGGCAGCTCCAGCTGACCATTTCCCAAGCTGGCGTGCGAGAGTTGTGTAGATGGAACAGAAAAATCGCTGCGTAATTCTGACCAAGGTGGGAGTGGTAAGCAAACATCCTTGGTGGGGCCAGCAACCGGCCAGGAGGCGGCTAAGCCTTGGAGGTGTCATGGCCAGAACGAGCGCTAGAACCGGCGAGGCGTATGACACCCGATCCATTAGCGTCCACTCCTAGATGGTTTATACACACGATGTGGCCTCGAGATGCGACAAGATGATATCGGTGTGTCCGTGTTTCCGGCACTAAATCATACCAGACACCAGGCCAGCTCTCCGGATGAGCAACTGTGGCAGCACTGTGGGGTGGTCCGGGGGGAAACGCAATGTTTGCTATCAATATCCGATGCGACACTCTCGCCATGGCCCCACAGTGGGTGTGTGATGAAAAGATGTCTTACATGTGAGGCACAATGGCCTAATGGCTCATCAGGAACGGCACCATAGCGAGCGATATATATGGCACAAAGATTTGGTCAACTCATCAAGCAGATTCATCTCAGCGCTGCTCAGAGCGCTATCCTACTGTCAACTTTCCGTCGTTGTGATGAAGTCGTTAATGATCCAAAATCAATAATCTAAGCTAAGTAAATATTGATCTCCTACACTCTGATTGTAACTTCGAAGTATTCGGTCGTCTGTTTACTTTAAAATTAAGAAAAGTTCTGTGCTTCGTCCTCGAGCGCCTAGAGCAATGCACATTGGCCGGGCTGGGTGACCTAGCGACCATGTGACAAGCAGATGGCTTCCAGATTTCTCCCCAAACAGGTCAAGAAGAGAGAGACTGAGAGGAAGCGGTACTTAAATAAATGTTTGTACTACGCCTCTGCCATTAATACTGCTCCACTCATGCTGGTCCACCGCTCCAGCATCTCTTAGGGCTTAAGACCACACAGCATCAACCATCGAACGAGAACTATCGATCCGGGATATCATTCGACGAGCACGGATGTGAAATAGTATGTTGAGCGTCCTTTTTATGCCACCACATAACGCTAGCAGTGGACAACCGCTACGCCAGGTGCGGGCATCCAAAATAGAGAATGACCAAAAGTCGGTTCGATTCGCTCCCTCGCACCGGGTCAGGACACAGTCGCGGTCCGTTTGCGTTACGCTGGCCAAATTTATTCCATTATCCTTCGTGATTGATGACACACGTACACCGTCCGACCGTGGCCACCTGGTGGACCTGGCGCTGGAAAGCGGACTACAAAGTCCCGGACCGTGCCAGGGGATATGGGACTTGGGATTAATTGGTAGAAGACCGAAGGGCACCGCATACAGGACCGCACGCTCGCTCGCGCTATCATCGCTCAGCTCGAGATGAAGCTCACCGGCCATCACGGCAGCTTCCCAGGGCGAGCATAAATTCCAAGCTGCGGACAAGGCACCAGCAGACGGTGGACGTTCGTCCTGTATCACCTCACTTTCCTTTCTTCTCTGTCCGCCCCCGTTCCTCCGGCATCATCCAAACTGATCCTATCCGATACTCAATCAAGCTAATGGCTTCTTCAGAGTGGATGCGTATGAAATAAATTAATTTGGTTCGTGACCAACCGACTGACCATGGTGGCCGTATGCCTAGACCTGGAGTGCACTGCCCGTGCACCAGCACTGCAATTACGAACTCAATTACAACACCGAACAAGTGTCGGCGAACAGGAACAGGGCACATTGTAAGGACGATTGTAATCGATAAACCAGATGTAATATGGATCAGTAAGGACACGGATAACGGTGTTTCAGCAAGAGAATCGGAAGAGTTCTTTTAGAAATAATATAAATTTTGATATTTTAAGTAAGAAACTATGTAAGAACAACGGTAAATGGTGATCAAATTAATGTTAAAAGAAGAGAAAGTTGAATAAAAATTACTTATATGGATCGATGAACTCAAACAAACATGAAAAGCACACAATACAGCCATAATGTGGGCCACCAGGCTTTAATAAACATAAATTCTGAAGCTTAAATTCTACTCATAAACAACGGAGCAAAAAATCAAAAGCCCATCGATGCGATAAAACCAAATTAAATGGCAACACCGGAACTCCGGACCATTTCCCGTTTTTCAATAATTTCACACCCTAATCCCTTTACCCTCCACCCAAAACCCCGTGAAGTAGCTCGAGCTGGGAGCTCATCCAGCGAACAAAGCGTTAATAATTCACATCCCTAATGAAGGACCCCTTGAGCCAGCTCAGCTGGTGCGGAAAATATAGAGAGCGGATTAAATAATTACCGGCACAGAACTCGACTCGGCCGAGGCTGGCTGGCTGGCCATGATTTAAAATTCCTTGGCCAACTTGGCCCCAAAAAGGGAACACAACAGCCTGTAGGAACGGGCCATCGTGCACAGGACGATCTCTGCGATCGCGCGTTAATGTACGCCGGGAAAATCTCGGAAAAATCAAGACAAGCTGGTAAGGCAAGAAGTCGACTGCTAATGGTGGCGACTGGCTGGCGTAGGCTGGAAGGAAGCCAGCCAACTCTACCGTGGCCGGACTGTGAAGCCCGGTGTCACAATAGGGCGCGGATGGTGAGATAATGTTCGGGTTGCACTTTTTTGGTCATGGCCATGAATTATGGCCACCGCCAGTGGGTTCGCTGGGTGGTGGACAGTTAATTTCGTTTTCACTGGCACTGACCAGATAAGACTTGAGCCCTGGCCTGGTCCTTTGCTATCTAGCAAAAGCGCCACAGACACCAATGGAAGCACAAATGAACCAAGCGTGGAGAGGCTTTTTATCCAATTTTTCAAAAATATTTACTCCCCACACATAGTCACACACGTGTCCTCCTTGGCCGAGACCCCGATAAATCGTCGGTTGATCAGTGAAGCGCACATGGTGGCAGCGGTTGGTCAATGTGGTTGTTGAATAAACGGTATGCCGGAGCAATCCGGGACAAACTTCAAACTTAAAGCGTTGTTCGGTGGTTTCCGTGGTTTGGCGGGGACCTACCCTAACTTATCTCACAGGAAAGGACTACACATAACATTGATCCGCAAAAAAAAACGGACTCCCAACTTGACCAGCTTTGAACTAAAACTATTTCGTATGCAAGAGTATTCGGCAGCCAAGAGCTGTGTGCGATCCCAAAACTCGAAAGTTCGAGTCCTTCCATTCCGCTGTCGGAGGAAGGTCAAGGGACAAGGAAAAAAAGGACGCCAACCAACGATACAGGACCACATGACCAGGATACGGGATTATAAATTGCCGTCGAGATTAATGATGTGGAAAATATGGTCGTTGGGAGCACAGAAGGAGAGAGAGAGCGCATGGAACGGAACGAACGGAAGCAAGCCATTTGCACAGGGCTCTTACCCTGTCCTGATCAATCGTGAAATAGTTTAATTTATGGTCGATCCAAACGGTTTTTGGGGAGCTTGTAAAGTAAAATATTACAGTTTAATGCGTTGGGAAAGGTTAGGTCGAAAGGATGTTACTCAAAGTGAAGTATCTCGTTCTGATTATGCTGCTCTACAATTTGTATTATCACAGCATAGACTTGGATATAGCTAAAGAAATATTAGTTTGCACAGATATCGATACAATACTGTATAGATTCTGTCAACAGGTTTGTCTCCTGAAAGCAATATATTTACTCACGCTCTCTTCAACCGAATGACTCGTCTGCTGAAGTTATAGATCGCAAACACAAAACTTGCCAACGAGCCCCTGGCCCTTGGAAGGAAGGTTCTTGCTGAGTAAACAAGGGCCACTACTTCAACACGCCGAGCTATATAACGATTTTCTGAGTGGCACTGCGAGGTGGTAAAGTAGTTTGCACGACAACTTTCGGTCCTTCTTCAACCAACTCCTCAAATCAACGATTGGTATACACCATGGCAGCCGCTATACCGTCATAATCAAAGGCAACAACAGCAATCCGCGACCATCGGTTCACCGTCTTGGTCGTTGTCACGGGGCCCCCAAAACAGCACAACAGCTCTAGAGCTAATCGTAGGCGGCTACTAGCGGGAGGTAAAGTATGTTGCGATACTTTATGACGTTTCCCCTAAATTATGAATAGCTTCTCGTGACATCTAACTTTCGTCGTCCTACGGCACAGTGACAGTTCAGGGGGTTCCCCTATTCTTCTTCAGCGAATTGGCCCACTACAGCTCAATTTTCCATCTTTTCCCCTCGGATAGACCGTCGATCGTTCGGTGCCGTGTTTGAACATGAACCACGAGGTGGCTCTGTCATTGACATTTCCCGTAGAAAACACTCAACGCGAACATCCGCTGCAGGCTTTCGTTTCGAGCTACGACGTCAGCTACAAGCATCTTTCACAACCTCGTTATCCAAATCGCAAATCGCTACCAGGGAGGGTGGGTTGCCCTTCCATTCCTTTCTTCTCAATCCCTCACTCCTCCGCTATTGCATAAAATCCGGCAAGTGCCCCTCCTTAGCTCACTCTCTGCTCGTTCCACTCAAAAGCACAAAACCCGTACCGTAAGTCGTCTTGTGGCCGTAGCCGAGTTCCTTGTCGTTCCATTTCATGTCGTTCACAAAACGAACAGAAGTTTAAGTCAGAGCTGGAGCTCGAAATAACTTTGCTAGTGCAATTTCGAGTGTACATCAGGCTGTACCGGTGGGTGAACTATTCCCAGCCGACCCCGGATGATGCACATGCACGTGATGCAGCTGTGTCACGATCAACGCAACGTGCAGGGAACGGAACGGAACGGAACGAGGAACACGTTCACCGCGTTAGTGTGCGACGGTCGTGCGCATATCATTTCGATGGGGCGGACGATTCCAAGGACGATCTCGCGGTGCTATAGATGTAAGCGAGAATCGTTCTACCGTTTACGGTGAAATTGATGGTCCTCTCCTCGCCTCTCGCCTCCTCCTCCTCCTTCGAGTACCTTTCAATCCTCCCCCTGTTTCCGGTCCCAGTTCGGAACTATAGTTCCTTTGAAGCGACGAGATGAATAATGATGATGAAGCAAATGGGAATCCGGCTTTTCTGTTTGTCTTTCACCGTCTTCATTTTCGGTGAGGGCAAGCACCGCGGGCTCTCTAGTGGTGCTCACTGAGCTTCCTCCTCCCCAGGAACCAGCATAAAAGGTGGCTCCCGGTGGAAAACGTAATTTTCGTTAACATCAGACGACGGCGCGACGAGCTTTTGGCCGCGGGCGATTTCATTTTATATGAATTTCCCTTGGCAATGGGAGTGGTAGACGCCATTCATAAATGGTGTAAGCCCGGAACCGGGACGGAACATCGCATCGATACAGCGTGCTCGAACATGCGTCGCCATCGTGTTCATTTTCTTGAAAATGCCGCACGCTGCCTTGGAATGCCTCTTGGAAGGAAACATTCATCATCCTTACGGCGGTTCCGAACTGTGACCAAAAAGTCACACCGTCACCGACACACGCACGATTATACTTCCTTCCTTTCCGGTTTTCTACCTTTCCATTCCGTTAGTTACCGAACCGGACACCGACACCGGAAATAGATCGCTCCGTAATGGCGCTCAATTGGAACAAGGGGATGATGAGGGGCCGGATATAGAAACGTAAAAGTGTGTGAATAACAATGCACCATTCGAGAAAAAGAAGAAGAAGGAAAATAGCTGGGAAAACAGGAAGAAAACATACATTTTATTATTATTGATATGCAAAAACCCACCCCGGATGGCTGGCATCGAGTGTGGGTTGATGACGCCATTCTACGACCGATGCGGATGGCTAGGCGGCTGTTCCGGGAAGGGGTTTTGGGTTCAGGGTGACGTTCAGGCCAGTGCCATTTATCATGCGGCCCCTAAGTGGCGATACTTTCACCGGGCGCAGACTATTGGAAAGCGCCTAGCGCGTTTGGCCAAGCCCGTTGGGTGCGTTTTGCAGTGTTTTTCGTGCGTAAACCCAACCCGATCAACGCGATGAAGAACAAAAAAAGCGTACATCTGTTGATTTGTTGTTGAGTTGGATAAACAAAATATCTGTTTTTTTTTTTTGGGGACCAAGCGACACCGGAAGAACGGAAAATACAAACCAAACCGTGCGTGCGTTTGGGATCACCAGGAACCAGGATGAAAAAACTTCGTTAGGTTGAAGATGAGATTCTGTTTTTCAATCTACGTTTTTAGTGATTAAATCAAGAACCATCTGGGAATAGGAATTTCTATACAAAGTGTAAAGCTGTTGTCAAATCCATAAATTTCATTTTATATAACATTAAATTCAATTTTGTAATGATTTTAAATAAAATACTAAATCGAACATAACGGTAATCAATGTACATTCAATCTCTTTTCCATAAATGAGATTACTGACTTGAATTTACCTGCTTCAATTTATTCATATGGATCAAAACGAACGCCAGTGCTTCCAATGTCCTTACAAAATCCAATGTTAATGAGGCAACATGTTTGATGTGCCCTTGCAGTTGAGTAAAAAAGCCTCTCCCGAGACGCTTCGACATCGCACTTCGACACCGAAAGAGCGCAGGAAAACACAATTTACTCTCCATCCGCTTACACCGAGCGAAACCGTGCGATCGATCCCCGGAGGAACCGGTGGGAAAATCGAGCTTCAAAAAGAAAAACTCTTAAAACAGAGCGGCACATTAACGCAAATGAGTTCCACGGCATGGTTCGCGCTCCTCTTCTTCTTGTTCTTCGTTTGCTTTTAGCCAGCACAATGACGGTCCTCTCAGCTTCTCTCCACATAATGGCGGAGGACGCTTGGCGCGATATCGTAAGCGTGGCCTCTAATCAATAACACTACGCGATCCACTCATCCTAAAGCCCCCCCCATTCGCGATGGCAGTAACGGTTGCGGGCTTGGAGTTTTCCTTTGTCGCGCTCTCTGCCAA
>NC_064877.1:84360646-84363146 GCF_943734665.1 Anopheles aquasalis
GACGAAGGCACGTGCGAGAGCGAGCAGATAGACCTTTGTTTACAAACTCGTATAGCCGTGCTGCTCGGATTTTTTTTCTTTCGCTCTCACTCAGCATCCGCCAAGGGTATCGTTTCCGTTCCGTAAATTGCGCTTCAAGCGAGCCTGCTGAACTCATCTACTATCCGATACTATTTGCAGCTTCCTGGGGGCCACCATGAAGTACATCCTAGTGACGGGCGGTGTGATCAGCGGAGTGGGGAAGGGCGTGATTGCGAGCTCCTTCGGGACGCTGCTCAGTGCGTGCGGCATTCCGATAACGTGCATCAAGATCGATCCTTATATCAACATCGACGCGGGAACGTTCTCCCCCTTCGAACACGGTGAGTGTGGCGGGGTTTGCGGCGCGTATATTTTTAAAATAAACTCAGCCCTTTGTCGTCATCATTGGCGTCATTCGCAGGCGAGGTGTACGTACTTGACGATGGCGGTGAAGTGGATCTGGATCTGGGGAACTACGAGCGCTTCCTGGATGTGGTGCTGCACCGGCACAACAACATAACCACCGGCAAGGTGTACAAGAATGTTATCGACGGTGAGCGTGAAGGCAAATATCTCGGCAAAACGGTGCAAGGTAAGTGAAGGACCGACAAAAAACCCTCGTTGTCTCTCGCCAAGTACTAATCTATCATGCCCTGCAGTGGTCCCTCACATTACCGACGAGATACAGGAGTGGGTCGAACGGGTGGCCAAGACCCCGGTCAAGGATAATGTGGAACCGAAGGTGTGCATCATCGAGCTGGGCGGTACGATCGGTGATATCGAGGGTATGCCGTTCGTCGAAGCGTTCCGGCAGTTCCAGTTTCGTGTGAAAAAGGAAAACTTTTGTGTGGCGCATGTCTCGCTGGTGCCTTCGCCCCGGGCTACCGGTGAACCCAAGACGAAGCCAACACAGGCCAGCGTACGAGAATTGCGTGGGCTCGGACTGAGCCCTGATTTGATCGTATGTCGCTCCGAGAACCCGATCGGTGATGAGGTGAAGGAAAAGATCAGCAACTTTTGTCACGTGGCACCGGAGCAGGTGATCACCATACCCGATCTGTCATCAATCTACCACGTGCCGCTGATGATGGAACAGGCCGGTGTCGTCGATATTGTGAACGAGCGGTTACAGCTTAATCTGGGCATTCCGAGGCCACCCGGTTTCATGCAATCATGGCGTGATCTGGCCGAGCGAGTAGAGAACGTTTACAAGAAGGTCAACATTGCGCTGGTCGGCAAGTACACGCGACTGGAAGATGCGTACGCTTCCGTGTCGAAGGCGCTAATGCATGCATCGATCGCCGTCGGCTACAAACTGGAGCTTAAATTCATCGAAGCGTGCAACCTGGAACGGGATGTGAAACGGCAAAATCCCCATCTGTACTACGACGCTTGGCACACGCTCACCAACAGTCAGTAAGTGAAGGCGAGCATAACAAAGGCCACTTGCCAGTATCTAGATTCCATTCTAATGTGTCCTTTTTCAACAATCCCTAGTGGCATCATCGTACCGGGTGGCTTCGGTACTCGTGGAGTGGAAGGCAAGATACGGGCTTGCCAATGGAGCCGTGAAAACAAAAAGCCTATGCTGGGCATTTGCCTCGGGCTGCAGGTGGCCGTGATTGAGTTTGCACGAAATGTTCTCAAGCTAGAGGTAAGCTAAAGGAGGCCTATCCTCGTGACGCTTAAACATTACAGTCTTTCGTCTTTTGTAGGATGCCGCCTCTACCGAAGTTTACGAGGAAACACCTCATCCGTTGGTCGTCGATATGCCAGAGCATAACCCTGGTTCGTACGGCGCAACGATGCGTCTCGGCAAACGAACTACCGTCTTCAAAGGAGACAGCAAAATCCGTAAGCATACCACTGCTTGACTAATCTCTCGTAGCTCCTTCGCTCACGTTATTAACTCTTCCGTATACCCGCAGGCAAGCTGTACAACGGCGTAGATCACATCGATGAGCGGCATCGTCACCGGTACGAGGTGAATCCGGATTACGTTGCTGAGCTCGAAAAGCACGGCATGCGGTTCGTTGGGCACGACGAGGATGAACAACGGATGGAGATTATGGAGCTAGACAATCATCCGTACTATGTGGCCACACAGTTCCACCCGGAGTATCTATCGCGACCGCTTAAACCGGCTCCCGCCTTTCTTGGGCTTATTCTCGCGGCTGTCGGCAAACTGGACAGCTATCTAACCACCGGTCAGTTGAAGCGGCAGCAACTGAATAATCAAACCCATCAGCTGCTTACGTGCGAAAGTTCTAGCGATGACGATCTGCAACATCAGCGCCGGACACGGCCCCTCAGTACCGGCGGAAGTCCGGAAAAGAGCAAAAAAGGCGCATCGCCAACGAAACAGAATGGGGTTAGTACGCCGACGACGGTGACCGAAACAATCACGAATGGCAACGCATCATAGAGGCACCGTAGTCTGGTGATCTGGCGTAACAAACGATTTCCAGTGTTTTCAACT
>NC_064877.1:84378146-84410646 GCF_943734665.1 Anopheles aquasalis
GGGACTCTCGGGAAGCCGATCGTTGCGAATTCGTACGCGAAACAGCGAAAGCAACCGCAGTTGCGCCGCAAAAGGAGAAAGAAGTGGCTCGCGCGCGCCCGCGTACACGATCGTGTACGTATCCCCCTCGTGTTTTATACACCCTGTTTGAAAGTGCGCGCTAAACTCGTTTTATTTCCGTTAATGTTTCGATAACTGGCCGGATAAGCAGCAGCAGCGGCAGAGCAGTGTCCAACAGGCAGAGCGAAACAACTCCTTAAAAGCGCTTTTTCGAGTGCAGACGATCGGAAGTGGTGTGTTGTTTGTGTTCTTTCTCTTCAGATAGAGCTTTTGAGCATAAATATCATTTGGTTTACAAAGGTTTGTATTCATCTCTCTTTAACTATCAATTATGTATACGTGGTCGTTGTTGTTGTGCAGATTTAAATAACTTTTAGTCACCAACTGGATTCGAGTTCGAAGCTACCGTTATTGATATCTTAACGGTGCGCTAAATGGCTTTTAATTAACAAACCAAACCGCATGCTTCTTATCCGCAACATGCTAAAAAGGATCTCCGCTACAAAGTTCAATCAACTTGTGAACTTTTCGATCTTCCATTCTGCTTCACACCCGTGAAGCCGATCGAGCGATTGAGTGAGGAATTTCAGGTGGATCACTGTCATCACCCTGGCAGCCACTTTGGCAGCCCTCTCTCCCCCTCTTTCGAGGGTCGTTGAAGACGGCTGGAATGGTTTTAGCTTTGGTTCGCTTCTTGCGGCACGTCGGGGAACAGGGTCAATCTGAAGCACGCCAGCGTTCTTGGCACGTCTCCCACCACCTGATCGGTCCATCGATATCACAGGGGCCACTCAAAGCCCCCCGCAAAGATACGGCGACGAGAGGGACCATCGGGATCGCTTCTTCTGGATCTGATCGGTTCTCGGTGCCGTCTGCGCATAACGGGTCCGCGTGGCGACGTTACGTCAACCCTCGAACGGAATCGAAGAAAACCTGTTTTCTTCCCCCGGCACGGCACTTCATGCGCCTTGGATTATTGCGATCAACTTGCAGCAGCACCAGCATAGCGTTGGGCACCGTAGGGTTTCGGGTGGTTCGGGAATGAAGAAAAGATATTTTGTGCCAGCGAGCTAGCAGAGCTCCAGCGAGCATTTCGTCTTCGGTTTGCCATTTTCTGCAGAGTGGAAGTCAAGTAGCTGTCTCGCACATTGCGCTTTGCCGGTGTTGAAGGGTCTTTTCGCACCATACGGGCGCATAAGAAACATTCTAACGAGGGCCAAGGGCGCGTAGGCCGCCACAAGCGATCGCAGCGTGTTGTTCTAAAGGTTCCACGTCCGATCAAGAACCGGCCGATGTAGGGGCCAGTTCTTTCCATCAGACCGAGACCTTCATCTTGCACCGTACCAGTTCAACTGGATGACTGTGTTCGTGAATGTAGCGTTGTTAATAGTTCGCCGAATGGAAAGCACCACGCGAAAGGTCCCGGAGCACACCTTATCTTACTGCCGCACCTTTTGCGAGATGCAGTTTCGATGCGACCCTGAGCGCAGTCGCGAGTATCTCGTGTTGGCCAACTTCGCTTCGCCGACGACGACAACGACCATAAAAGCTTGGGTTGGAACCCACGAAACATGTTTTCGTGCTAGTTTTTTTTGTGATTCCGATTCAAAAAACAGAAGACGGACTACTTATCACCTGTGTGCACTTTTTGGGGAGCCTTGGCTGCGGCCACAGCAAGAGAAACCCAGGGTGGAATAGATAAATCGAATACCGATCGTTCGATCATCAGAGACAGAAAGAGAGAACGTTCGTGGTTCCAGTTCAGGGCTATCTATAGCCGCCATTTCCATTTCGCTGCTCCGTATAGGTCAGCGCCGTCTGCCGAAAATGTCGCGCCGGACGATTGCTGCAACGGCACCACAACCGGAACCCGATCCGCGAGCAAGTGTGAAAATTGCACACGATCCACTTTCGAGTGCCGTCGGCGGCATTAACATATCCGCCGAGCAAAACGTGTCGAAAACGAAATCGGTTTGCACAACGGAAAGAAGGGTAATTCTGCCCGGCGCTACGCTGCGTTGACGCTGACGCGGTGTTTAATTTGGAAGTCAACCACCGAAAGCGTCCTGACCACAAACCTGCACCTCTCCTCATTCGGTCGGCGGGATTGCATAACGCAATTCCAAAAAAAAACAATTAGAACAATCCACCGCCACGATCTAGGGTGGTGGCGGTGGTTGCCAAACCAAAGCGCGGGGTGGCACCAGCATTCGCTGAGAATTCTGAGGGTGCGAATGGTTTGCTTTCATGGCAACGAATGGGAGCCAGGGGGCAAATGGGATTTGTTTCCTAAATTACATAACGCCCCACTCGCTACGCAGAGAGTAAAGCGCAAGCGAATCAAAAAGGCTACACCGAGGGGTTGTGAGGCTGCGTTAAAAGCTTAACTCAGGGTGCACCGGAACGCCAGCCTCCGGACCGCGGACCTCAAACCGCGAACCGTGTTTTTCCCATGACGAAAGCCCCCCCTTAAAGCACCGGTGTGTATTGGTGGTGAGTTTTCCATTTCATTTCCATGTTTAGTGGGCCAACAGAGAGAGAGGTGTTGGAAAACACAGAAACAAACAAACCGAGATTTGGTTTTCACTTTTCGGAACCCACGGGGCGCGCACACGCTGCTGGACAGGGGGTCATGCAATTCATGAGCCATTCTGGTAATTTGCATTCTAATTGATTTATTCGCTGGTGACTAACCCTCTGTGCTCAGCATATATGGTCGGTTTCGATGAGAACACATGTCTCGAATACGAAAAGAAACACGCCACTAAACTGGTGCTTCAACCTGGTTCATGTTATGCTACCGAATATACTCTTTGGTATGCCACTTTTTTCTTTTAAAAAATGTTCCTTTTTCTTTTCATTTTCGTGGTCGTAAGGGGTGATTAAGGAGCCCCATAATAAAAACCCCTTGACAATCGTTTTGATTTGTCGCAGGGAAATGGCCCGCACGCAAGATCCTCATAAACGTCTCTCGAGCGATCATGTGATATCATTGATCAACGTAACCCCCCCAACGCTTTATGTTGTTTGCCGACTTAACATGCCGTCCATAGCTTAAGTCGAGCGAACCAATTGAGCTCGTTAAATGATCGAATGGGTCACCAACCAACGGCGGGGCTTAGTGTGCGTGCTGGCATATGCATTTAAGGTACATTGGCTAATCAGAGCCCTGGTTCGCCGGCAACAGGAAGGCAAGGCAGCGGCAGTTGACGAACCTGCGAGCATAAATGGATCGCCACGATCCGGGGGATGCGGTAATGCAACCATTACATGAACACGAACGCACTGCCCTGCAGCCATCGCCAGAAGAGCTACTACCTGATTAGCCCTAGCTGTTGGACTCGTTTTTAGATCGAGTGGACTACCTTAGGACTGGAGGTGCCAATGTCACTTCTCTCTCGCGATTAATGCTCCAAAACTATGCGCCCTTCCTCGATCTCAGTTTTTCGAGTGATCTCGCACTCAACAAAGTACCGTTTCCAGGATTGCATTGGAATTTCATATTCATTCATTCTGTTTAAAAACTCAAGAAAACAAGTTTGACCACTCAAAACGTGTCAATCGATCGAACGCCTGATTGTAGGACGGATTTGTATCACTCTTTTTGCTGGGACACTTGGACCGGAATCGCGTCTGTCAATCAATCCACTCGTGCCCCTTGTTTACTGGTCCAAACGATCGAATGGCTGGATCGGAAAGACATCGCTCACATACCATCCGCAACTAGCATGTTTTCTAGCCCCTGTATCGGAAGAAAGTGGCCACCGGACCGGCGTCGTATATGCTCAACGGCACCTCCTACCAATTCGCGAGCATCGTTTCCGTTGTGTGCGGCCACTGATCTTCCTTTTTGATTGATCGCGAATTGCCTTTTACACATTTTGCACCAAACCAAAAGCCCGCAGTCGATCGATAGCACTGCACGGCTGCGAGAGTGTCTCTGGTAGCTACCACCGATGATCTGGCCCTCCGAGAAAGACCGCCTGCGATCACAGCACCGACCGCGCAGAAGATGCTGGCGAATGAGTTCGTTTCGATTTCGTTTCCATTTTTGGCTTTCGGTTTGGATCGCGAGATGGCGAGATGATGCAAAGTGCTGGATGGGGTTGGGTGGATCGGTGCGAAAGAGTAAATATTACGCAGCGATCCCTCCTCACAGCTCCTCGGTGACTGAAGCTGAAAGCGACGAGCTGACGTGCTCGCTGGCGCGGTTTCACTTTCTTTCGCGTTTCGAGTCTAGTATCGCCTCGAGGGCGTCTCGGTTGATAACTGGTTCAAAAACCGATCCGACCGTACGCATGCAGTGCACATAGAAAGTGCTTCTGCTAGTCTTATGCTGCTGCTGTTGATGATGATGATGATGATGCCTCGGTACCGTTGTACTAGTGTACTGTTGTGGCCCAAATTAAATTGATGATTCCACCACATCACTCCAGCTCCATCGCACCCTGTCTGTCTGCGAATTGTTGGTACCCACCGCAAAGCGTATTGGCCATGTAACATTTGGCTTTGGCTCTCGCAATCGTTTTAGCATTTTAATGCGTTATGCTTATTGGGAGGGTTTTTGTCTGGTGCTTCTTGAAAAAAAATAAGGCCCAAAACCCAGCCCAAGCTTTACATAGAAATGGATGATGGTGCATGCAGATTGCGATCTTGCGGTTGCTTAGAATTCATTTTCAGTAATTGGCAGGCGGAAAGCATAATTTTACTTTTTCTTCCCTTGCCCATCGCCCGAACAGCAATTAATCCTTTGCCAGATCACGAAGCACGCAGAGCGTGTAAGTCGGGAAAATAGTGGAAGTTGAAGTCATATTTTCGGGATAACCTTTGCCGCGCAGGCAAACGAAACGATCGATCGCGAGTGACGTAACGCATCGTGGTCGTGGTTGCCCTTCGGGGCGGTCCTGTGCATAAAGCATAAAATGTAGGTCAACAGCAGCCGTATGCGGGATGCGATATTAGATCGAGAATGAATGGGATTGCTTGTTCCAAACACAATCCATTGGTGCCTTCCGTTCGCTGGCGCTCAGCGCTAGAGACTAATAATGAAGCAAACAATCCACCAAGACGGAGCAGGGGGGGGGATGCTTATAAATGAGCCGCACGATATCCATGATCATTACGCGCGAGCCACAAAGCCTGATCGAACGATCGACCGAGCAAGAAAGCGAACAAAAAAATGTGGAGCATCGCGTGAACCCCCTCACCAAGCGATCCTCGCGATCGACATAAGACAACAATCGCGGTTTCTTAGACATGCTCGATCATCGGCCAGCAAGACGAAGAGAAGAAGCATGTTGTCGCCGCGAGCAGCTGAACCAAATAAATTAAATCATTAAACTGGAGTGCGACAAACAAGGTGGATCGTGGCGTGGCAGAGTGGAGGAGCCAAGACAAATCCATCGAACAAAACATCCAGCACGTCCAGAGAGAGAAAAGAAAAAAAAACCACCACGCAGCAGCACAATCTAATCGATCGGCAGACGGCGGCACACAGCGTGGCACAAAAAAGAGAAGTGCCGCATCGTTTGGCTACGGGTCTAATAATGGCCGTTGTGTTGTGTTGCTATAATCTGCAGCCAGTTGTTTGGTTGGCCGATTGGTGACGCAGCGCGCGGATCAGAACTGCGTCAGCTGCCGATGCCGGTAGCCGCGCGATCTTTTATGCTCCGATTCAGACAACGGGCGCTGTTGTGGGAACTCGCGATCGCACAAAGCTAAGCCAAAGGCAGCATTAAAGGTTTGCATAATGCGCTAGCGGATTGATGATGCTGTTGGATTCCAGGCGGCGAGGTGGAGCCACTGGGAGGGATTAATTATTGAACTTTTCAATTGCATCTTATTTGGTTCTGCTGCCCGTGGTACCGTTGAACTCGTTTATATTCCGGGACGCTTTCCCGTCACGCAACATCGGGTTTTTTTATCGATTTAGGGACTGGTGATGCGCAAAAAGTGGAGCATCTTCGGATTGAGCGGAATTGATTTTCTTTTCCACTGCTGCTGCTGCCTGCTGCCTACTGTCGCATAGCTACTGCAGTGCGCGTGAGCATAGATCATAAGCAGAGCAGCAAGCGCACAGAAGAGGCTAATGCGATTCCTCTCGCCTCGCGATCGGCATTGATTGAAATGTGAGGAAGAGGCCACGAGCGCAAAGTCCACGACTGGCTTTCGAAAGCAAAACGGTGAGCTTCTGCGATGGTGTCGGCGAGTCGCGTCTAATCGAGAGCATTCCGCATCCGTAATTGCATCCGAGCTCTGCACTTACTGCACTTTTCCAACCCTGCGCTTCGGATTGTGAGAAAAAAAAACGGAAAATGCACACAAAGGGCGATGGAACAGACAAAGGTAACCGTCGAAGACCATTCTAGCCTCCGGGGGGGAATTGCGGAACAGCTTCCCAAAACAAAGACCAACACGTAAGATACCGCGCGGTACAAAGAACCATCTGGGGTGCGGTCTTAGGGTTAAGAAGCCTTTTGGGGCCCTTTAAGCAACACTTCACTGAAAGCGTTTTCCGGGGCACTTTGCTGGCGCTTCCGATTACCACATGTCGACCGGACACACCTGTCCCGGTGGCGGAATCACGCGACAAATCACGTTACGACAGATGATGGCTTTTTGATGGGATGAGATCGACGCTCGAAGCGCGATTCCCAGCTGCGAGGTTCACATCGGATCCATCTGCCGAGACCGAGACTTCCGGTGGAGAGAGAGAGAGAGAGAGAGAGTTCAGGTTTAGTGAGTGAGCTCGCGTGTGTTCACGGCTTTGTGTCGAGGGGCGTCTAAATAGATAAAGTACTATCGTTCAGGTCGTTCAGGGCAGGGCGGGATACTAAAGACTATGATTTGAGGCCCAGCGCAGTGGAGGGAATCGCGTTTTAATGAGCAAAATGATTTGCAAACTTGGTTAAAAGGAACAGATTTTCTCGTCTGTATATGTTTGTGGCCAACATACAGAAGGAGGGCCAGATAGAGGACCACCACACAGCAATCAGTTTGCCCAGAGCTGGCCTCGGTTAAAGACTACATTAAGACTCCCCGTTGGTTAGCCGTTTGCTAACGACTTGTCAACGGGCAATCGTTCGTAGCACCCTCAACCAAAGAGATTAAGGAATTTGACGAAAAAGCTTGAGAAGAAGAAAACGAGCAACAACAAACGGGCCACAAACAGATTGATAATTAACATTACGACCATATTTGCTGACTGTTTTCATCGCTTTCAGTTGCGTTTTTGCGTCAACCGAATTGTTGGTCGAGCGATTGTTTGTTGTCGGCTGGTTCGCTACTTGGTTAGATTAGATTGCCTTTGCGACTTCTGAGTGTCCGACATTGTGTTCGACATTCCTTTGTCATCGGCCACCGAAGCTCATTAGCGATGGGCACCGCGGTTCAGACGCCAAACACGGCGCGATCCTTTAGCGACTGGGATGGCCGTACAAAGATGGCGTCTTCAGGTGGCCGGGAGAACGTACGCACCACCTCTCTCCACCTTAAGGTAGCATGAGGACAAAACATAATCGATTATCGATTGCGCAGCGAGTGCGTTTCGTGCTACAAATTTCGTTGGACATCTTTCGGACGTCGGTTTTAACCGATTCAACCTTTCGCTCGCCTTTGTGCTCCCGAAATGGAGCCCCGTCCCCCCACGCCGGCCAAAGGAGTCTGATCTTTCGATTCCATTTTAACGACTAGACTGGCCTTTCGGGGCACGGGATTAAGATGATGCTACGCAACGGAGCTTTCGGATTAAGATCGTACGGATCTGTCAAGGTCAGCAGCGGAGATCGGTTACGTCCATACGTACGAACTGGACCTTAAGTAGCGCCGCGTGATCCAAAGGCACCGAAACATGCAGTTAATCGTGATCGTGCCGATTAATTGGCATGGGAGACCAGTTGTAATTGGTCACACCATGGGATGCGCTCTGTTGGGTGCCGTTAGATGAGCGCCGCACACACCTCTGTAATGTGTGACCGATGCAATTAACGAGCCAAGCCAAAGCACACCTCACAAACCACATAAAAACGGATTCGGAACGGTTCTTGGGGAGGGATTGGGGCCCGAAACGGACAATTCAAATAAACAAATGTTCCATGGACCCACTACTAATCGGTTGTCCGCGTCCATATGTTCCGTTACCGTGATCGCTACGGTTTTATGCTGATTGGCCCCACCGGTGATGCCTCAACTAACGGAGTGGACCACGTTGATTGATTACCGTAAAAAATTGAATTCCACGCTCGAAGCGTGGCTTTGGCTGCAGCTCTTTTTTTATTAATTTCTCTCCGTGCTCTCCGAAATAAAAAAAAAATCATGAGACTTTTAAAGAGAGTTCCCATAGATGTTAGTGTTCATCAAATGAGGACGTCATCCCGGAACAATTAATTCCAAAACTGCATCTCATGGTCCGCCGTACACCTTTAAATCCCAATTGATTGCTGCTGATGATTAAACAAAAAAAAACACTGCGGTTGATGTTCCATCTTTAAGTGATCTGTGAGTTGTGGTTTTTTTGGGGGGATGGATACAAGGTTGCCAAGGAGTGGTTGAAATCATAATGAGCACACCGTTTGATGGACAAAATCCGTTAACTCCATGATGTGTTCAGACCCCCCGCAGGTTGGTGATGCTTATCGGTTTTTTTTTGGGGCACTCTCTCAAACTAAAGATGGCACTCGGGCAACAAATCGTATGTCCTGAGGCACTGTGGCTACCGGATGTGGCACGGATTACCCTCGAAATCAGTGGTAGGTCAATGTGAGAAACCTACTTCGGCCGTCAACGACACCATCAATCAATGTGGCACCATCGATGGGGCCAGCGATCGTAGCATCCTGTCTGTCTGTCTGTCAGCCGAGGCAGAACAAATCCTCCCCAGAAACGGCATAACGGCCTTGTTCCCAAACTGCACCATCGCCGTCGACGCCATCACCGATGACCGATTCCCGGATGCTCCGATCGGATCGATCCACGTGCCTGCGGCACTAGAGCATCCTAGCCGTGTGCTGAAACGCTGAGCGTTCCATTCGATTTCATTTCAACAAATCCTTGACATTTTCTGACGCTGATCGCGATCGATCGCTGGCTAGCATCGCACAAACGTGGCGCCTCATTGGTGAACTTCCCGAACCAATGCGAACAGTACGACACCTCTCACAGGCGGGTCGTGTCTCGATCCCGTGTGACACCAATCCCTGTCTTTCGGACTCGGAAATATGCTCGCGCGTGCTTAGCGATGACCGGACGGTAACGACATTTGACACGAAGAAGCGCGCCACCGGACTGGCGTCAGTTTTGTAACTGTCTCAGGTTCAACGTCGTTACGCATCGTCTTCCACGTTTGTCTCACGATCGTTGAATCGTGGGCAAGCATTGTTTTCCAGCGCTGGACACCGAATCGCAGTGGAATGAAGAGCAACACCGTGGAGGCATGTTAACCAGAATGATTTATGCTGTGGGTCAGCTGAAAGCGTCCGGTAGTGAGCGTGACAGCGTGCGGATTATGCTGCCAGCATTATGACGATTACCATCGCAGCTTTTTTTTATTAATACGACACTCGGACAAACACCTTCCTGGCGTCCAGAGATACCGGATCGCTACCTTAAACGGTACAATAGCTGGTTTGGATTATGTTTTCTGCTGCTGTTGTTGTCTGTGGCCGCCCCTAAAAGCCAGACGCACGCAAAACAATTTCATTTTCCATTTCTCGCGTAGCTGACGTGCTGGCTAATCGTGCGCATAATCGCCATCGCCGCATAAAGCCCGCGAGGGTTCAAACGATCATAGCATCAAGTGTGTCAAGCGTTTAACAAGTGCCCCATAAGTCACCGGAATGATGGCGCTGCGCTTCCGCGAATGGGTCGCTATCATAGAGCATCATAAAAGCGAAGAAAGTGTTTTTTTCCGGAATGAAAGATAAAGAAAAAGGGTAACTGTCCGGTGTCCGTCTATACGACTTACGGGGGACAATATACGCAAAAAAAACCACTCGCAATGAACATGTTTTGCCTGCACGACATCCGGCCGATCGAGCATGGAATTTATGATGAGTACACACCCCAGCCGGTGGACCTTTGTTGTGTAGGGAGAGAAATTTCTTTTGGTGCACCAAAAACCCCGACCGGAGAGTTGGCGAACTTCACACGCTCGTCAAGCCAAGTGGCTCCAATCGTCGTGACAAAAAAATGTCCGCCAATGCGTGGAAGTGAACGCGAGGAGTCCGTGATCCAGCTCCAATCAACCGTGAGCGTTCGTCGATCGGCGATTAATTGTTCGATCCGGCCAACCTGTACGTGCCCGGTGCTGGTGCTGGTGCTTCTCGCTACCCGGCTGGCAGCGTCATGAAATGGTTACTTTCGCTTTCACGCACGAATTTTGAACCCAAAATGCTTCGATGAAAGTTTACACACATTCAGTCTTCGGTTGCCTCAGTTTACTCAAGAGGCAGCCACGGCGGAGGGAGCTTGGTTGCTTGGTCAGAAATGGGGATCGGTGATCCTGAACCGTTCGCTGGTTTCCGGATTCTGGCACACACAGGTACACTGTTTGGAGACTTTCATTTAGGGCTGGCCACGATTATTTTAGGGGGCTGGCCACGAGATGAACGATTCCGTTTAGCGGGTGTAACCAGCCAGTGAACCAGCCTCTGTTTGCACCGCGTATCTTTCTGCCCCTTTCTCAACCTGGACCGATGGGAAGTTGGTCGAGTAAATATTGGCTCCCCGTCAAATGCATGTGAGGGAGGTCCGTACGGTTGGGGTTTGCAAGAATTGACTTCAAACTTGAGCGGGAGAAAGTAACATCAGAAATGCATTCACCCGTCTGGACTGACTCAGCGCGGCATTGTGCGGAGTTTAAGGTGTGTAGCATCACGTGATAGGCTTAGGATTGGAGGCCGAGAAAGAGGTTACGAGGTAAAATCATTTTAAGCGAAGTAAATTATTAAAAAAATTGTTGCTAAAATTGACTATTGATGCTGTAATGTTCCTTTAGGCCTCAGTAGCGCTAACGTAACATGCCAGCAACGTGATGAGAGAGACACTAAGGATCATTACAATTTCGTAATTTATCGATGATCGCATGCTTTGCGCGACAAACCCGCCAATGACTTCTTGTCACACACGAGAATGTCATCTGCAACAACTTCTCCAAGCAATTAGGAATTTATTTAGGCTTGAGAACACTGTTCCCGAGCATAAGAAAAAATATATTTTAATGATCAACCTCATGTTACCATTTATGATCATGAGTTGTTTAATGGATTCATTACATAAGCCCCTAGCAGGAATCCAAATATTCTCCCCTTTTATGCAACCATCGGTACCGGTATGGTTCACACGGTGCTACTCATTACTTCATTCAAACAAGCCAATCACCTTTGCCACCTTTGAGCGGGGAAGATAAATAATTGTCGTCCGAAACGTTACTGTTGACAGCAGAACTTCAGGCAGCATCTCCACGGCAACATCTTTACCACCTCTACACACCACTCGATCGTCGATTGAAGAACTTCATCTGCACCATTCGCGAGTCCAAACTCGTCAGTGGTCGTGCACCACCACCATCGCCATCGGCACAAAGAACATAAGAATCACATCTACTGGCGTGTTTACCATGTCCAGATGGATATCGCACCGACCTTTAGCCTTCCATCCACCGATTCCGATCACGGTACCGCGGTGCACTTGCCATGCACCACCGAGACCGGTGTCAATGGTGCATCTTCTGCCACGTTCCCGGCCCGGACAGGTTTTCCACGGAAAAGGTGTGGCGGTATTATGCAGAGAGAGAGAGAGAGACTCCCTCTTGCTCCCTGTGGAGGCTCATAACTTGTGGCAGACGTGAATGCGAAAGAGCAAAGTGATTTAAAATTTGCAATCTCGCTTGCGCGGTTCGCGTTCTTCAATCGCGTTGGCGAATGCACTTCTAATGTAGCGTTGCATCCACACTACACCCAATCATTAATTCAAGTCCGCATTTTCTTCTTTTCGCAGGTAAGACGAGGCGCTGCTGGAATGAGCTAATGTGCCACAAATTAGAGACGACACTCTGTCACTTCCTCACAAGGACTCGCGCGGTATGCAAATGGAGACTATAATGAGCTCGATTCTAATTTTACATCCACGCCGGGGGCGATGGAATGCTTATGTTCCGCGTTATCGTTGCAGCTTATCGTAGCGGTTCACTGCACCGTTCAAGGTTATTCGAGTGTTTGTTGCCGCCAAAACTTTATTTTAAATTCTTTCTCCCCTCCAAAAAGAATGTTCCCCGCCTGTTTTCCAACGCTTTTCTTCGTTTGCTTTCTATCTCAGCCTCAGCTTTGTTTGGTTCGTTTATCGATCAGAAATAACCTTCGGCGAGGCTTGAGACCCAGGACCATGTTTGGCGTTTTATGACCGGTTTGGCAACAATCTGTTTCCACCGCCATCCACTTTCGGATGGATTTGCATAAATTGTTATTCTTAGAACGAGTGGTGATCAAATTTATAACACAACCGCTCATTTGGGAGTCGAGCGAGATCCGGACACAAACAGTTCGGCAAGAAATGCTGTTCGACGGTTGGTCGCGTGTGGACCAACACTTTTATGATCCACCAATTAGTAGAGCAGAATCGTTGGTTCACAACGGGCTCCGTTGGAACTTGGAGGCTGTTTGGAGTCGAAGATTTGCGTACCGCGATCAGCTTGGTACAGCATTGCAACCATCCCAGTACGCACATTCACAATTAACGATGATTAATTGCTGAAGGTGTTTGCGCAAATACCGGCCACAGAGTGCGAGATGGTTGAGACACATCACCCGGTCCGATCTTGATCCTCCGTCCGTCCAGGGAAAAAATGACAAAATGAAACACTCGGCAGCCAGCCAACCAACGAGCCATCTAGCTAGACAGGCCTTTCATCATCACACAACGGATCGAAGTGGCACCAGCCAGCACAACCGGTGTTCATTGTGGCCGACATGCCGACACTTTCTCACAGTCATTTGCCATCCGTCGGTTGGCCGATTGAACCACGGCTACCACCCGCTAATCCCGGTATGCAAAGTCTTGCCAGCAGCTCTTGGGGTCTGCAAGAAGCAATCGTCTCGCGGCCTCCCGTTGATGGTGGCGCTTCTGTTGGGCCACCACCGAAAACACTCCACACACAGTAACCACACCATTATTAAAGGGCCACCTCCCGCCCTCGCCGGAGACAAATAGAGTTGTTGTAATGCGTAATGCGGTGTGTGATAGCCATCGGTGTTGCGGCGGGGGAGTCTGGGGCTGGGAATGCAAACTGTCATGGTCAGACCACGCCAGGTCACGTCAGCCTTTTTTCGGGTTTTATGGAACGGCCTGAGTAGCAGCACAGCAGCATCAACAGCAACAGCTCTGTGTTTTGTGGCAAATTTCATTGCCGACATGCTAATTCGGTACAGAGCCAGGGATGGGATGAATATCCACAACCACAATTGACCATTATTGCAACACGCTGCAATCTATCCAGAGATGAATGCTAAATCGTTTATGTTTTCATACCTCGAGCGAGTGATTATGATTTTTCGTTGTTTTTGGGGTTTTTTTAATGCGGTATTGCCCATTGTTCTGCGGATTGTAGGACAGTCAGTGTGGTGTGATTTGTGACAGTTGTGTCGAACGCGAGTGTACGATCTTCTAGACGACTAAGACGTCTTGAATGCCATGTGTTACGCCATGTTAATTCCATAAACAAATTTCTAAATTGTACGGCCTAATAAGGGCTTTCTAGTTCGCTATTAATTGGCCATTTGCTAGCATGAAGTCGTCTTAGTATAATATAAAATCGAATAGCTACCATTTCTTCCGTCTCCGTAAAAACCGATCTAACGTTTAACATTTCCCTACGTCAGCTTAACGATAGTGGGTCAACACTTCATCAACGAGAGCAGTGCAAGCAGCGCAACGTTCCGCTGACACTAACCTTTGTAACAACCTTTACACTGTTTGGAAGCGAAACGAACCCATCCACCCTGGAGTAACTAGACCAGAACAGTGGCTGCGCTAACCGCGTGCACTTGATTGACCCACCAAACCGACCGGCTGACGCCTGAATTGTGTGTCCCACATCCCAGCATCCCACACCAAACCAGAGCGAGCGTCCCTTTGGCATTTTGGCCTGGCGATCAAAGTGTAACACATGGCAGATGCACCACACCGCACTCGGTCGGAGCTACCAGACGCTCGCCGGATCGTTAGAATAGTCAATCGATTACCACCGGCGTCGATGATCACCATGTTGGCTCGCTGGCTGGTTGGTTGGCAGCTGCATAACCACCGCCATGCACAGCATAACCTTTTTTGCAGGGCGCAAATGCTCCCGGCTAGCCGGGGGTAAGCTTCCTCCTACACTCTTGGAGTTCGAAGCGGTGCATTGTGCATCGGTTTGGCTCACACGGTACCACACCGAGGGGCGAGATTGCACAACAGTTCGTGCTCACCAAATCCGTCCATGTGAGTGTTTGTGTTCGTTTGCGTTGTGGGTATGTTTAGAGGAAGGGCTTGAAGGAACGCTTTTTCGGACTGTATGCCATGAAGATGCTGAGCTAGCAGAAGGAAAATCAATCAAAGCACCCCGGTAAGTGTAGTGCCCTGATTGAGGTTATGTGGTACACACGTGGAGAGTGGCTGGAAGCGAAAATTGATGGATGATGTGTTTCATGCTCGACAACGACCACGTTTTGCATGCGCAAACGCGATCGATTGGACCAATTTGAGGATGGCAGCATTCCCATCCCGGCGACGCGGACGGAAGGAAACGACGAATTTGTGGCGACAAATAAGAGGAAGAGACGACGGTTGGCCATCCCCATCGACAGGCTTTCCTGCCCTCTGTACCGCTAATTAAGCCATCGATTAAGGGGAGGGCCAACTCCCAGCATGGCCACGGGTAATGACATGGGGTGATGATGATGCTGACAAATCAGCATCAAGCAAGCGTCCGGGTGGTGGATTCGATTCCGGCATCTGGAGCCCCCCGGGGGAATCCGTGAAAGTAAAACATAAATCCCGTCTCCAGACGACTCGAAGGTGGAACGGAAACGGAACCAAATGTTGGTTGGTTGTAGCGGTTGTAAAGATGAATGTCAAAAAATGGCAAATTTGTTTCCATCATCTTGTAGCAGGTCGCGAACGATTTAACGGTTGAATCGAGTGATTTTGAGGGGTTTCCCAATGTTTTTCAGCATGCTACTTTATGCTATAAATAGTTTTTGGATGATTTTGTCTTGAACATTCGGTAGAAGAGGCAAACATTAAGAATTAACCAGGAGAAACCACTCATTCCTTTGTGTAGTACAACTCAAACAACTTCAAACGACCCTGACTTCCTTGATCTTTTCGACTAATTTGAACAGATTTCGCAAACACAAAGCTTCTTATCCTCCGTGACTATGTAGCATACATCCGTTTGTAGCTCCTTTCATGAAGGGTCACATCGATCAATTCTCAATTTGCCGGTGACATTTTAACCAGATCTCACGCTTCTCAACCGTATTAACGTGGATCTGTATAACAAAAAAAAAACAAACGAGCATAACCCCCTTCGGGTAACACTCATCAACCGCTGTGCTGGTACATCGCATTCACGCACCCGATGATCACCGCGCTACACGTGACGATCGGATTCACTCGTGCTGATCGTGCTACCGGACGTATGGCTCGATCGCAGGCTAGGTCCAGCATAGAGCGCAAATTTCCCGTGTGAAATCGTTTCGAAATTTGGCGATCGTCGCGTACACACCAGGCACACGATTGGTTCGCGCTGCGTTGTTAGCGTTAGCGATCGCCAAACCTGGTAGCGTTGGATGAAGGTGCGGAACTTAGCGCCAATGAAGCTGACACCCAGTGATCGTGGGGTGCCTCGAGTGTTGAAAGAACAACCAACCGGCGGACCGTGCGATGGACTGGCCTGGTGCCATTTGCGTGCCGCAGCACCCACGGCACTTATGCAGATCGCGACGTACCGATATCTGCAGCGTACAGCGTTGCGTGCGAAACTCAATTTTCCTTATGACATGCCTGGTAACCACACCGGGGATGAAGAATTTGTGCGAAATGCTAGCAAATAATGGCTTCTGGCCGCCACCGGTCTGATGCAGGGTCATTCTCAGACACCTTAGTGCGGGTGCGGGTGATTGCGTGCAGATGCGTTGCTCGCGACCATGACAAACCCACTCAGACCATGGGGAAGATCAACAGAAGGAAGGCCCCTTGTAAGTGTTTAAACAAAACACTCTGGCTGGCTGATTGGCCGGGTGGCTGCTTCCCGGGATGAAGAGGCCTGTGCACAGTGGAGTGGATGATCGTGTGAAGCATGCTTGGCAGCTGCTTTGCAGACAATCCTCACTTGAGATCCGCCAATAATTTGGCGAAAATTCTAAACGCCAATGTTTATTCATGCACGGCGAATGGCGTACAAGCGAGGACGATTTGCTCGATGCTAATGGGCTGCAAACGAACAAATATGGTGCCGTGGTGACTTCCGTGCTCGCCTCATCCACTCACATCATTTATCCAACTAATTTGAAGGTTTTGCTCTACGTTTTTTTGACATCAAATTAGGGAATCTCGTAGGTTTGTGTTGCTTCTACTGTTAACCGTAAAGGTACGGCAGCATCAATTAGTATTGATGATTAGACAACGAAAATGGTTCTCCAAAATCATGCTGCTGCTGATCATAAATTCCACCAAACGCCTTCCGATTGAACCACACCACAGGCGCCATTTAAGATCCATCGAAGATCGCTAAAACGCCCATCGTCGCGATCGACTGCCCCCGTAGCAGGCAATAGAAATGGAGGCGTTGATGGCCAGCACAACGGATCGTGTGGACGGATGATTATGATGATCACGACCTACGCGAACGTGGGCATCGATCATCATTCGAACATCCACACGGCCATCCACATGGCGCATCGATCGATCGCGCTTGTAACCATAAAGTCCCCTAGTAGAACCAGTTTGCATCTCAACGTTTGTGCTAATATTGAAGATGCATCTGTCTATCGGGGCGGAGCGGCTGGACTTGCGCGTTGGATGCATTAGCTAGAAGGTCGCGGAGCCGCATGCAAATCAAATGTATCTCAAACGGCAAGAAACCGAGCGCCTGTATGTGTTTAGCTGATTGTGCGAAGCTGGACAACCTTCGGGCGTACATGTGTAGTCGATTAGCCGAAGGTCGACTTCATAAGTCGCCACGAGAGCGCCACCTTAGCCTTGTCCATCCTTATGGCGGCCACCATACAAATGCAAATGCAACATAATTCAATTAATTGCGTCTACCAAATGGCTTGAAAGCATAATTCGTCTTATACTTAATTATCTACGAAGAAAGTGCTGCTGATGGCGATTGCAAGGCCACGACTCTCGATTGATGAAATGAAGCGTCGCACATGAGGATCACCGCGAAGCGCACTAATTAGTGCATCTTGACGGCCATAAACGATCGCCTGAAAGAGTTTGCCAGCGATCTACACGCAATTTGCAACCCAAATAAAGAAAAGGTTAAGTACAAGTCATCTTTGTTCTACCTCTTGTTCCAAGCAACTTTATTTTTGCACAAAGTGTCATTCTCGTATCGAAGCATTGCAGGAAGCTCCCTTTTCTTCGCCTCATTGCATCCCTGATAACCATGCACCCACGAGACACGAGTCAGTCGAGTGAAGATTGTCTTTGTTTTTCTTTTAAACAACAGTAACGGCGCAAAAGCCACAAAGATAAGCCGTCGGGTTTTTTCCCGATTTACGTGTCAAGAGCGTTCACCCGGCAAACGCTTCCTTCAATGATATCGGTTTGAACTTGCCGGGCGCCAAGAAAAGCCATTCTCCTACCGCAGTCGATTGTCTTGTTGGCCACCGATATCCGCCACGCGGTGACAGACCGTTGCGCATGACGAGACCACATTTAAACACGCATTAATCACTCGAATAATGCAAGTGGCCAGACATGATTCACCGCCACTGCCCCCGGCGGAACAAAGCGAACAAGAGAAAGGAAGTTGGTGCACAAACACAAAAAAGGGAGTGCCAAACACCTGTTTCAACATACTGGCGTGCAGTGTTGTGCATCGTTGGTCGATCGTTCGATCGTGCTCGTTGTCCATCCGGTTGGCAGGGCGTCATAGGAGTGATAGGAGGGATGACATGATCACTGGAGGGCTCCACTTCCTAGGAAGTAGCAGTCCGGGTTTACGAGTTTTATGAGATTGAACCCACTTACTTGCAGCTCATCATCATCATCAACATTAGCAGCAGCAGCAGACATGATGAAAATGATCCGCCAAAACAACCAAGCGATCCCTCTCCATCTCCATCTACTTCCGAATAGCGATTCTGTAAGCCGATCCGGTGCCGGTAATTTAATAATATAATTTGGAAAATGGGATACTCTCCGCCGGAACGGCACAGTATCCGTTGCGCTTTGCTATTACATCGCGTAAAACACATTGTTATGCTCGTTAGCATGCAGCAAAACCGGTCAGCAACGTAGAGTGAAGAGTGCTTTCCACGAGAGACGAACGAAAGCATCATTTCGTGTAAACGACGACGCAACGGAGAGTGAAAAGAGAGCTTCGGCGAACGATAGGATAACAACTGGTGCTGCTGCTACTGCCGCAACAAGTCGTGAGGCATTAGATTATTAAATTAAGTTCCATTTTCGATTGCCTCCTCCTGCGCTGAGCGAGGGAGTAGCGACCCAAAACCACGCTACGATACACGACGGCGGCAGGAAAAACGGAAAAACCGCTGGCCGTAACAAACCGTCGCCGGGTCCGAAAGCGAACGCTCATGGCTTTTTGCTCACGCGAGCCGTAACGGCGGCGAAGAAAGTAAGACCGGCGGACCGATGGTCACGGCAGCATAACACCCAATTTATGCTACTTTGTCTCCAGCGACGCACACGACACGGAATGGAACAACAACACACGGCGGACAAGCTACCTTGCGGAACGACCGACCGGTATCGGCCGGATCGATCCCCGCCTGATCGTGAAGTCGTGAAATTATTACTCCCTCCGGGCTCTGGTGTTTTCCCAGCGCTTTTGAATGTGTACACTGGTCGCTACCAGTAAAGGGGAGCATCTCATTCAACGATCGATCGATCGATCGATCGTAAACGATCGTTACGTAAGGTCCGGTCAAACGCACCAATTGCCCTCGACGATCGATTCCGGTACACGATCTTAAGGTCGAACAGAAGCGAGCCGATCGATATCTTGACTCTCGATCAACTGGATCGGAAAAACCACCTCCGGGATCCGCGATCACATAGAACAGTTGTAAATGAAACGTTCTAATGGCGATCGTGGCTCTAGATCATGCTTCTAATTTTATAATTTTCGAAAGTCAGCGATACCATTCGCTCCCTTCGGTTACTTCCTTCACGGATGCACGGATTACCCTAAGCCAGATCGGTTGCTCCGTGAACGGTGATCTCTGACCGCCTTCTCCTCAGTGGCGGTTGAATCCGGTTCGTATCACCTCGCCTCCAGGGAGCTACTTTATTGAGGCCTATTTCGGTTGCCTTCTCCCCCGGTGTCCTTCTGCTAATCGCGGGCGCCTGACTCGGATTCTGAGGGGCGCGAGACGCGAGACAATGGCACCAAATGGTTGCCAAAGATGCTCAAGATCTTCCCATGGTCAAAGAATGGGGCGGGTGTGTGGGCTCATAAATCATTTATTGGCACTCCCCTGGCCCCTTGTGGGTCTATGCGCATTAGAAGGCACGCTTCGGCAGTGATTGTGATCGCACACTAAATCGACCAGCAGGCGCTCTAGCTGCTGCTGCTGCTGCTGCGACGATCATCAACAAAAACAACAATACGCTGTTGTTAAGGCTCGATCGCGATCAGTTTTGAGGGTCAAAGTGAGGTGGCCGACTCGATGTTTTTCGGTCGATGGTCAATGGCAACAGTTCGATGATATGCAGCGCGAATCCGATGGAGGAAGCGATCGCGCAGCAAAGCGGATCCTTTCACTTTACCTGCTCCGTTGCAGCGTGATCCTCGACGATCACGGTGGGCTGATCGTCGGTTTGCAGGATTTATGTTTCCTCCTATGCCGCGAGCAGTAGCGATGGAGAGCATTTGGCGACTTCTGTTGAACACAAACAAACCCCAATACGGTTGATGGTTTTTTCCCATCGTAGACATGGAAGTTGTTGAGGTTGTTGGGGAGAGAAAATGAATTAAACATCAAAACACGAGGTGATCCAGTTTAGGCATCTTCGCACTACCTGGCTACCGAATTCGGGGCGCGTGGCAGAATGAATCGAAACTGTAACACCTTTTAACACCCGGTAACCTCCCACAGAGGTCGGCCAGTGACAGAGACACCTTGTTGATCGTAAACGGTGTGCCAGATGGACAAAAAAAAACATGAGGGAAAAAACCACCCATCGCATCGTCCAGCTCATAATAGCACGCGCCGAAAATCGGTCATCCGGCGAGTCGCCTCTGATAGGACGCCATTAGGTGCGCCGGTGATCCACGAATCACGACGCCCCGACAGCCCTCTGCCGAACTCTCTCTGGGGTGTACAAAATGGATTCGAGATTAAATTGAATTATGGCGAGGCGAGCGACGGCGAGATAAGCGAAGGACCGCAACCGAGATAATCGCCCTTTAGTGAAACACTTTTCACTCGCGTAAGGCAGCGCTGACACGATCGTGCTGGCCCGTGAAATGAAAAAAAAACGATCATAATAGCCAGTGTTGACGGGGGTTTGACACTGACCGCCTTCCTCTCGCCGTTAGAGTGTCCGCTATCACCGTTTTAGGTGTTAACATTATTGGCAGCTAGCCAAAGGCTTTAGTTTGACCGATCGCGCGATCATTGTTCCTTCCCCGGTGGCCGTGAAGTGAAATGGTAAACTTTCAATTTCAGAACACCAGTTCACCGAATGGAAAGGGAAAGCAAAAGGCCAATTCTGCTGCTCAAACTTCAGCGATCAGTCTGTGGAATTAACCACCGGTTCTGAGCCGTCTGAAGTGAAAAGGAAAATGCTTTTCCAGCAACAGCAGCAGCAGCAGCAGCAGCAGCATACTTGGTAGGCAAAGGTGATCATCAGGGAGCGATCGATTCAATCACGTGCCATGTTTCCGCCCGCCATGCTATCCGCTTTCGGTCCGATCGACCAGAAGGAAATTCAAATGAAAGTGAGATCTTTATCTGATCGGCTGCTGCTGCTGCTGCTGATGTTGCTGCTGGTTTCTTTGTTTTTCCCCTCTCTGCCTCCCGCAGATACCGTTGCGCAATGCGCATCGAATTAGACGGCGGAGGCGCTTCGATCGAGCTCGATCAAGGCGAAACGATCTGTTTCGATGGCAATGATAAGCTGGTAAACGATGTGCACGATGGGGATGGGTTGTGCTCTGGCTTTGGTGAGGTGAGGTCGAGGCAGATCGAATAGAAAATTATACATTTGCCCAGGTGATTTGCTTGGGATGGCCTTTCATTTTGGAGTGGCCCGAAGTGCTCTAGAGGGAGTGTCACTAGAATGGTGGGTCTGGTCTTGTCGCGTGAAGGGCAGAACCTTGGAACGGTGCATCGTATTCCTAGATTGCATTTTTGCCCTTCATTTCGACAAGTTAATGGGAAGAGAGGATTAATTCTCATCAGCAGCAGTTAACCGTGAGTTTCTGAATAATTAAGACTTTATCGAGCTGAAGAAAATTTCTTGAAGAATGTCAAACTAGTGCTGGTAAGAACTTTTTCATAGAGATCATTTTTTGTTATATTTTCTTTTAGACTTTGTTGCTAAAGCATTAATGTATAACTTCATCAGGGATGTTTAATAATAAATTCAACTGTTAAAAGGATCTCCTCTTGATATAATGATATATACAGATTACCTTAATTATTGTATCATATTTGAATCGTTCTCGAGGATCCAATTGCTGTACAGTTTAGCTCACATCTTGTAGGTTAATGATAGTTCGACAAACCCACTAACTGATCGAAGCATTACCCACATGAAGTAACATTGCGCTAACTGAAAAAGCGCCTGTCATTGATGAGCAAAGCTAACACTGCCTTAAAGCGCCTTGGTTATGTCGCGTGCAAAAAAAACATGCAAATCCCACTGCAACCCAGTGCCCCAAAACGTAACTCAAACAAACCATCCTGCCCCAGGAGGGAAGCGACATTGCAATGCAGCACAATCGATGCCAATGAATGGCACTAGACAAACGATCCTTTTCTTTGCACGGCAAATGCGGAATGAATTTGAAATCATTATCGGTCAATTGGGCCGTTGTTAGGGGGAGTGTAATCTTGTGCCATTCCGTGAACGGAATGGATTTCCAGATTGCAGATTACACCACCTCGCACATAACCTCCCGTATGCTTGGGCGATGCGCGAAACGGTTTCATAATTGTCCCTCCTGGGGGGCTCCTGGCCCGGACATTGCCGTTTTTGTCCAATTAAAATACTTTTTTTGTTCGCGCAACTCACGGTTTCTGGTTGAGAAATTGAAGCGATCAAGGCTCAGATCGAACCAGCAGCATCATCTTCGGTGCGCTGATGATGTAATGTGTCATCCGCCGATTAGAATTCCCGGTTTTCTGCGGCTGCGAAAGTGAGTGCCCCGAAGTGTTTGCCTAAGCGCCGGATGCCATCACACCGCATTACACACCGCTCTTTCCACTCCGGTTCCCTTTCCGGTATCCGCTCTGTTTTGCACAGACGTGCGCCCGGATGGCCACCGAAGGGCCAATCGAAACCGAAGCATAAAGAAGCAATGAGAAACTGTCCGATCGATCGAACGAACGAACGAACGAACGATCGATCGGTCACTTTCAATTTCATAACCTTCCTCACTTTCCACATTCAAGCTGGCAGGCAGCGCGGCAATGAATCGCAAAACAACGTTTTTCACGCCACATACTATCACGTCCACTACCAGGGACTGGGGACTTCCTAGCAGCAGCGCATGGGTCCGTTGTTGCTGCTCATCCGGGCACCAGGGACCGGCGCACTGCCAGCAACGGAATTTCAATCAATTTGCAACAGGAAAACCAGCGCCAACATCGCCGTCGCGTCGAGGAAAGTGAGTGTGTTTTAGAATCTGCTCCACGTAACCGGACACTCCGGACTCCGGACTCCGGAGGTGGTCAGATGATGGCACGCAGAACCACGGCCACTCGCGCCAGTTCGCGATTGGTTGCGCTTTTGTGCCGTCGTTCCGCGATCGATCACCCTTTTTTTGCTTCCATTCTATGTAATGTCTTACTCTTCGCCATTGGCCTAACCAACTCTCGTTACTCAACGGCGAGCTGCAGACGATCAGCCAGAGAGGGAGATCATTAAGGGAACTGTGACAATGACAATCGAGGGGGGGGGGGGGGAGAGCAGCGTGAAAGGTTCACCTCATCGTCCGTGTCAGTCCGTGATTGAAAGAAAGCGATCGTACATCGGTCGGTGAACAACGGGCCCGAACGTGACAACAATCGTGTTGCAGCATAAATTAACATACCAATCGGTCCCACCGCCTGGTCATTGGATTTCTTTCGTCGATTTCATTGTCCGTTACGGTCCACCATGAGGCGAACGCTTTCCCGAACCGCCCGATCAGGGCTTATGACGGAAGCATGGTCCAATGATCATAAATCCCCCACCGCCACCACACGAAATGGTGATGAGTGATAACCCACGCACACGCGGTGCTCTTATCGTGGTGTAATTTGTAAAACTCATCTCCCATCGCTCACCATCCGCGCGGCCCCGCAAGATCCCCCAAAAATCGAGATCGAGCTTCGAGCGATAAGCGAGCATCCATTTTTCATTCCCTCTAATGGCCCGTGCCGGGGGGTGTGTGATTTCACCGATAGGAAGCATCATGCGGTGCGTCTATTAGTGAAATGGCCGCATGATAAATTAGTAGCGATGAGTGATTGATCCTCACGCACGCACACAGGCACGGAAGAAAGCTTCGGACAAGCAGTTTTGGATAAAATGCGTGCGTCAAGTTGGATTCCGTAAAAGTGGTAGCGCACTCCCATCATCCCGCAATTTGTTGCCATTTTGTTGCTCAGCATCTGACCATGGTGTGGAGTTCTTACGCGCGAAAGGTCGCGACGCCACAGTTTGCGCATTTCGCATATTCATGGGACGACACTTCAGTGTGGAAAAAACCTCGAGAAACTGACCTTTTTGGGGAGCATCCACTCCGCTCCTTGGAGGCTAATTAAATCGACATCAATGCTGATGGTGCTGACTGTTTGCGGCCAATTCTATGCTAAAGTTCTGAGAGAAGCGCCCGCGTGTTGTGCATTAACGAGCACGCCGCATGAATGTCAACGCCAGCCGTGTGATCATTAGTGGACAGAACTGGTGTCCAAGGTCATCAAAAAGCAAAACGAATCTGCAGAGTGTACCCTTAGTTCGATCTGATTCTGATCTAGTGTCCTTCGTGGAGGAATAATATGTTTGCTCCAGAATACTCTCGGGCATAAATATTCAAAAGAAAACTGCCTCTGAGGGTCACAAATTTTAGCGGCAGCACGAGACACCTTTCAGCTCCACGGGTCAATCCAATGGCCGCGCGATCACGTCAGCAAAAGCGCCCGTCGTAGCCAACATAACCCGTGGCACGACACACGGAAACAAAACAAGCGCGGTCGAAGCTTCGCAGCCGATTGCGCAATCGCCTATCGTGCGGTATGTGAGAAACATGAGGCCGAAGAAAGTGCAAATGTTGAGCAGCCCAAACAAGGAACAACCTTCCTTCCCTCTCATATGGCATTGTCACGGCCTGGGGGGGTGGAGTGCAGTGAGCATAGAGTGGCCAGCACGCGCAGGGTGCTCTAATGACGCTAAAGCTTTGAATTGAAAGATCATTCGCAAGCGACAGCCGCCATGGTTCCGCCGCCACGGTTGGCAGCCGAATCGATGTCTTAATGTGTGGTTCGACAAGAAGTAGAGCACACCAGGCACCAGGCACCAGGCCCCCTGTTGGCCAACAAATGCCGGTAAACGAACACGGAACAATACTAATTACACGTTCCTGCCAATGAAACCCCTGGCCGGCCACAGAGCACAGCGCAGCGAAGGGATATATGGATCGAACTAACCCGTCCGCGGTGCGGCCATTTCGTTAAAGGAGAGCGTAATTACTGTCCGCCATTATTTTGCACCAACAGACAAATTAGAGGCCTCTTTCGGGGCACGTAATCGCGTTAAAATGTTGGAACACACTTCTTTGACGTCGGATTGTGGTTCGAAATGATCGAAAGCGGCAGCTTTAGCCGTTGCCCATTACCGGTGGATCATCCGGTGGTATCCAACATGTGGCCAGCCTTCCTCTGTCATCACAAAATGCCATCCCAAAGGTTCGGACCATGCAGTAATGTGTTCATTAATGGGGCAGACAACAACATGCGCCCCGCTTTTGGGCCCTCTAATCCTTCAGCACAATACCCTTCGTGCGCTTGCACTTTGCTCCAAAACACGGGGCGGATGCAAATGGTCCGCGATGCAGCGTATGGGAAACGTGGACGCCCAATCGGTATGTTACCGCCCCCCAGATTGTTATCGATTGCGGTACCAACACCCGGAAAGCCCGGTTGCGTCGACGATGTCGAGTTTACCAGGCATCAACAACTGGTTCAAGATTGCGCTAATCGAACGCATTGTTGACCGTGAACACGGGCTCGGTCGGCGTGTCCCCTCGTGTCACGGTCCTGGTATGACAACACCTATCGCGAGTGAGTCGGTGAGAACCACGGTTAGGGCTCCCTTTGGCACTTGAAAGAAGGAGTTCGGAATCTACGGTTTCACAACAACAGCGCCGCTCATGAGAGATCAAAGAAGGTAAAGGGTGCTGCATATGAAAGGGGGCGGCCTATGCGTTAAGTGTTTCGGAGACCTTTTCGATGATGGTATAGTAACTCAATTGTAAACGGGTGTACAGCTGTGCGCGGTAGGTTCACATCGCTAATTACCACCGGGTGGACGGGGAGTAGCGGGCAGATAGCGTAATGACCGCTAAACGCGCGTCTCTCGGTTGATGAAGTAGTTCTGCCAACATATGGTAACTTCTCGCGTAACAGTGTGCACTGTAGAACTGGATCAACTGGTGGCTGTTGCTGATCGAGTTCTCACGCAATATTCGCGTACATACTTTGTTGCCTTTAACCGACCTCATACCACAGCCATCAGCTGTTCCGTTACCGTGCTGCGTGCTATACCGCTTGCTCTGATGTACTTCCTTTTACGAAGCCCATTCGGTAGTGATGGCGAGGTGAATTATGTGCGATCGCGCTACGAAATCTTGGCAGCAGCAGCAGCAGCAGCATAACGTCTCAAATGTCAGTTCCGTCTGGCCGGTAAGCCAGCCCATAAAACCTCATTCGAGAGTGGTTCACGGCGGTTAAAGACTGGCAGAACCAAAGGCAGCATCAGCAGCAGCTGCTGAAGGGTGTGATCATTGAACCAAATGTCACAATCAAAGGGTGTGCACGCGGCGGCGGCGGCGGCGGCGGATTGCACCGTCGCTGGCAGTTCATAGAACGCGCGAACCAAATCCACCGTTCGAAGCCTTCTTGGAGACCCTTCGCGATCCCATCAAGATAGGGGCACCATCGTCGCGTCGCGCGCGTACCCTTAAATCGAAGCGTGCGGTGTCAGATGGCGGCGCCATCTTATGATTGCATCAGATTCATTTAGAAGCGCCGCGATCATAAAGCGCCGTTCGAAGCACCATTTCCCACGAGCGCCTCCGGGCTGGCGCAACACGAGGACGCTCCAATTTGTCCGGACCCGGCCGGGTCCGGTCCGTTGGAAAGTTCAAGGTGTAAAGAGGCTGCGTATAGAGAGGAGAGGAGTCCAAGACACCTCGAACAGGGGAGTGTGTGATTCCAAGAGTAAAGAAGTCCGATTACTTCGCTGACCTTCGATGGTGAGGCGTTCGGTGTTAGCGTGGCTGTAGCATCACCAATTACGCCCCGTACGAAAGTCCTCCAGTTTTCGGTGATCATCGGCACAAGGTTTCGCCTTGGTGGCGTCGAGTGGCGACGTGCTCTACATTCGTGCCACGAGTGTGGAGGAACTGCTATGATTTGTGTAGCGTTGCTTAAGGGGCCACCAAACTTAATGGTGATCTTGAACCGGCGCTGTGGGACGCCTGCCCGCCCGCCTGAAGGCTCGAAGAGTCGATCGTCTAATTGATGGTCAAGAATTGGAACGCAGGCAACGTGAACCCCTTTGACTTACCTTCACTGATGCCATTTTTGTCTGGAAAGAAGCAGAAGGAATGGGAGAGACCGTTAGTCAGATGCTGTGCTTTCGTTTAAGGACATTCTAAAATATGTTCTACAACGATTCTAAGACATAAAGAGCTTCACATGTCATTCTAGTACATTCCATTGAACAAAAGATCCACTTGTATCCCTCCGTGGTAGTAACACGTAATGTATTAGCCAGTAAGCCACCGATAATGCCTAAAGGATTGCCACATGCCAATCAGCCCAACATAATGTGCGAGCATCCAACAGATAGATGGCCACCTTCCGTTAAATCAATCACTTCCAATCCCTCTCCGTTCGACTGCGATACGCCCCATTATGGTCTCGATAGATCAAATTAGCGATCACTTTGTGTACACCTTCATGACAACGTCGAGGGTCGAGGGAGGGCGCACACGGTCCCAGAGCCATTCTTTCACTATTCAACCCTTCAAGGGGAGTTGCTGCTTCTGACTTTCGTCGCGATTGATGTAGGCGTCCGCAGAGTGGACAGAGTGGGCGAGTGCAGAGCTTCTTGGTCTTCACAGCCCCGCCAAAGGAACTGTTTTATCTTTGCATTGTATTCAAATTGTAGTCTTTAGTGAAGGCGCGAGCCGGCGCGCGCGATACAGATCGGCCCAGCCCAACCGAGCACTAGTCCGGTGCCGGTCAGCCACGGGAGCAGAACGAGCTCTTTAAGACCGTAGAAGAAGGATTTATGACGGGGAATGTCGAGGGTGTTTATGGCACTATCATTATCCCTTGCCGGTGTAGCAATCGTGGCGAGGTGGCGCTCCCTAGCTGGCTGGCTGGCTGGCTGGCCTGAAGGTGTCAATTGAGTCAATTGCTCTTTGATGTATCCGGTGCTCCCCACCTTGTCCCTTGGACAACACTTCAATTCGATCCGCACGGTCCATTGTGGCCACATGGCGCGCCTCTTGCCGGTAAAGTATCGATCAGACAGCCAGCGAGTCGTCATCGTGTCAGCTTTCTTACGGGGACGCCACGCCACGCCAGTTACATAAAGCCCCTAAGAAGCATAATCAGGCGGCGTTAATACTACTCGACACCTATCCCGTGAGCGACGACGTCAACGTGACCAAAGCTCTGGCCCACTCCACGTGGTTTATCATATCACCTCAGCTGGTGTTCATTAAAAAAAAGACACACAGAGAAGAAAAAAAAAAAGAAATGCTTCGCCCATTTGTGCGCCTTTCTGTCGAAGATCGTTTCCTGGTGATGGGTTTCTGGAGTGCAGTCGGTTGGTTTGAGCACTGGACAGAAAGAGGGAAACAGGCACAGGGAGGCCCTTTACCGAGTAATGGAGGTTGGCGTGAGGTTAATAATTCAAATTATAATTTATCTAATGTAATTATCTGGCACTGCTGCTGCTTGTGCTGGTGCGAATGTCCGAATGCTATGTAACGATTTGGCAACGCTTGCACAACTGGTCACGAGAGTGATAGTGGTATACGAACATGAAAGAAATATGCTTGATGTTGAACATTGATTATTGAATAGCATAAAGCAGGAAATTGATGAAAACACCATCAAAACTCTTCATATGGAATTCTAATGTTAAATTGTTTGCTCTTTATCCTTCCAGCATCGAAGCACCAGTACCCAAAGGATCCCAAATCTTGGAAGGACATCAGTGACAAAACAGAACGCAAACAGAATGACATTTCGTAAAAGTAAAGGAGGAACAGCAGTGGGAGCTATGATCGAAGCGTCTCGACATTGTCTAACGACCGTCCGGCCTGTCGTCCTATTGGCCCTGTTGTCCCTTGCCCTGCTACCGGCACACATCCACAGTCTCGAGAACGGACTCGCCCGGACACCACCGATGGGATGGCTATCCTGGGAACGGTTTCGCTGTAACACCGACTGTGAAGGCGATCCAGAAAATTGCATCAGGTAAGGATCGCGACAGTGGTTCATAGGTTGAACACTACAGCAGTATTTATCATATTATCAACCACTCGCTACCATAAACGCTCGATGTGCTGCATATGGCCCCGAGGAGGAAGAGCGCAAAAACATAACCCACCGGCTGGCTGGCTGGCACGCGTGGAGCACGCGATGCAACTGGCGCACCGCATCGTGGACCACCTCTTTATGGATGGCAAATGTACTAATAAGTACCAGCGTCAACTGTTATGCGTTATGCGCTCGTTAGTTTCCTCCTCTCTTCCTTTACACTCCGTATTCGTCTCGTGGCGTAGAAAAGGAAACTCGTGCAACGCGCGTGCTCCTCCTTTTGTGCATAACCAGCGCGGGGCTACCGTATCCCGTTTAGCCGTTTCATCCGGGTGTTTGTTTGGCTAAAAACTCACCTTCCACGTAAAGGCCGGTCGCCTGGACATGGACGAATGAGTTTTTGGCTAATTGACCAACGGCAGCGAGTGAACGGACCGGGAAAAGGGAGCTCCGTGAAAGCGGGTTGGACGCCACGCTGTTACGCAACGTGACCATGGCCATGAATTCGGTGGAGTTTTCGTTTCGTTTTCATTTCAAACCTCTCCCTTCTCCCTCCCGAGGGTTCCGTCGTGGCTCGATGACGGATTTATGATGGATTGCCCATCGATCGTGCGTACGTTTACCTTGGTGCTGGTGCAGTGTGAGTCTAGTGAAAGTAACGCGCAGCACCATAAGCCGATGGTTAGTGTAGCACTGATTTGAAGATAAGGATAGGAATATGTTTCACGCAGCATACACAATGCATTTTCAAATGAAACATTGGTACACCGTAAGTTATAGTTTGCAGTTTATGGTGTTTTATTTTGATTTTGTCTGGAAAATATGTCTTGTAATAGCTTTCAATATCGGACACTCAATGGAATCAATTTTCAATCAATCATTTGTTATCAATTTTCGCGGGAAATAGATCCTTTTTTCGACTTTCAGCGATATCGAAGAGCTTTTCTTCATAAAAGTATTTTAAAAAGCAATAATTAGAAGAAAAATATGGCAATGAGTTCATCAATGTGCTCAGATGGACCTTATTTAACATTAAAACTAGGTCCTTCCTTGCAAAATTTCAACCAAACTGGCTCTGGTTCGATGAAAAGCTCAGCTGGACCTGTCTGTGCAACAATTTACGGTACTCTGTCCTGGCTTTGCCCACAAATCATCAATCATTTCGCATAATGTCCGCTAGCCCGTACCCTTGGTTCGGACGCTAGTAAAACACTCAACACAGCGTGCCACAGCTCTTCCGTGGCACCCGGTTAGAGTTCCGCGTGTAATCCATAAAGTCCGCTACTTCACCTCGTACAGCGCAGCACCGAAGACGGAAGCCATTCTCCCCCCCTTCTAATGTGGCGCTTGCGTGCATCACGACGAAGCGGCGAACAAAAATCGCACACATCGGCCAGGCAATATTTCTGGAAGCTGGAAGCCGCCCCGGCTACTCAAAGCCACATTTTAAACAAACTAAGACACCAATTGGCACAGAAAATGACTAGCTACCGCGGTGCGGTGCGGTGCGGATTGATTGCCGTACTTGGCCGAACCCATAAGCACCACTGCCGGTGTGATCGATTGTGCATAATTTATGGCGGAAAAATGGGAAACAAATCACTCAGCACACCGTGAGTGGGCCCTCCCAGCCCGCCCAGCTCCACCGGAGCCTTCAACGAGGTTTGCAAACAGCTTGGCAGCCAGCAGGTGGCAGGTGACTGGAAGGTAGACGGACGAGCCATCACGATGTGAGCAAAAGGTCAGATCCTGGTCGAAGTGTGTTTGTCACGCAAACGCAGCACCTTCTCCATGGATCATAATTTGCCTTGCTTTACGGCACCGTCGATGGGCAAACAATCAACGATGATAATGGTGATGGTGATGATGCTGCTGCTGCCGCTGAGAATAGCCATTTCCTAGGCTCTAGCTGTCGATTGAAGTTGATCGACTGGATGATTTATCTTGGTGTTTCGTCCGCAGGTGGCAGTAAATTAGTAAAAAGGCAACGTTTTTGCAAGATTTTTGATTGCATTTCCTGTACACGAATCAACAGTTGGTTCAAGTTTTATGAAGGGAATGAATGTTGTTTTCAATTCAAACGAAGTTAATAAGAAGAAATTAAATACCATTATAATTTCCCTATACTAACTACCCGTAACTTGTTTTATAGAATTTTAAATATTGAATTTAAATATTTTTGAAAAGATTATTAGCAATGAATTCACAAGCAACAACGAATGGTTCACTGATATCACCTCACATACGGCTTATAATCCAGCAAAAGATCCACAACACGATCACCAACGATCGCAGTGACAGATTCCGATGCTTTCTGCACCCATAAGCCACCCAGATTTATTGCCATCCAGCCGAACACCCCTTGCTTTCATTTCGTGTAAATCCCTGCCACAGAACACACCAAATCGTGCGGACAAATGGTTTTATGTAACATCTGCGCGCTGCTCACGCACGATTCATACTGGACATTGTCGGTGTGATGGTGGTCTGGACTTCATAAATGAAAGTCGTCCTACAACCGGCGATCATGTGCCACCACAGCAGAACTTTCGAAAGAGCAAAAACTGAGCGGCTATGATGATGCTCACGCCACTGCTGTAAATCATACTGTCCACTTCGTCCTGGCACACTGTCGGATCGCAGCTCATCTCTGAATTGCCGAATGCTTCAATTACTGTGACGACCAATTTGGCGAATGGGAATGTTGGCCCAGTTTTCCCGCGGATGTTTTGGGCATCAGCGGACCGGTGCTCGCGATTTACATTCGATCTACATTACCCACCGTGTACGTTAGATGCTGTAAGCGTGTTTGTGTTTTTCGGTTCAGTTCATCTTTCATTAATTCATCTAAGCCCACCCCTGCCACCCACTTGGAACACGTGTAGGCAGCCGTGGACCATAAAACTCGCTCAGCCATTGAACAGCGTTAGCGCCAACACCAAACGGTACGGTACCGAAACAATTTGAAATTGATCGCTGCAGTGTTGTGACAACATCCTTGTTTCGCGAGTGCCTTGGATCGCTTTTTTTTTTGTTTCGTTTTTGGACATCTCCCGCCCCCCACAGTGTTCTGTTTCTTACTTTCTTCTTGCTTGTGTGCATTGCCGTTGGTTTGATTTGTGGCACCGAATTGTGTTGCTTCAGTGTTACAGCACGACAAACAACGATGACATCGACATCGGGCAATGGATTGATGGATGGAAGAATTATGTAAAAAC